>NC_050461.1:49107602-49305721 GCF_903995425.1 Onychomys torridus | reverse complement strand
CAATATTGACGTTATTAGTTATCAAAGAGACACTTGTACTAGTCTATTTTATATCACTAAGCACCAGGGTAAAGGCATGGAATCAGCCATCAGTAGATGAATAAAGAAAACAATACATCTGCAGTGCTGTGCTGTAATACAGATGTTCTGAATACTAAAAGAGAACTAGGGAACGCTATCAACAGCTTATTGTCAATGAATTGGATAATTTCAGTGACAGGAACTAGTTCCTAGAAAGAAAACAACCTAACAGGCTAAACTGAAGAGAAGTAGACACATTGTAGTTGGAGAGCTTCTCTCCAGGTGCCACCAAGCCCTGGTAGTCCAACAACCCACTTGTAAAATAAACACAGAGACATTTATATTATTTAAACTACTTGGCCATTAGCTCAGGCCTATCATTGTCTGGCTCTTACTCTTATATTTAGCCCCAATCTATGAATCTATACTTTGCCATGTGGCTCGTGGCTTATCAGTACCTTATCTCTTTTTTGTCATAGCGGCAGCTCACAGTGTCTCCCTGCCCCCGCCCTCATTTTCCAGAATTCTCCTCCTCCCTGTCCCACCTAACCTATCCTTCCTGCCTGGCTACTGGCCAATCAGCACCTTATTTATTTTAACCAATCAGATCAACACACCTGACATACAGAACATCCCACAGCACTTCCCCTTTTCTTTCTTTCAAATAGCAAGGTTTTAATTTTTATATAGTAAAATTTCAGATAACAAAACAATTATCAGGCAAGAATTACAGTTACAATATTAAAGAAGGTATCTTATCTATCTTATATTTGTGAGTCTAAGGTTTTATATCTAACTTATCTATTATCATAACTGAAGAAATTATAACCACATCAAAGACCTCAGAAGGATATAATATTACCTGAGAACCGGGAGAAGGATGCAAGCAACTTTCAGGAGTCTTTCAGGGTAGATAAAGACAATTGGCAGCCTGGACAGTCACCTAATGTTCCTTTGTAAAGTTGGGGCATTTGTCTTCAGCCCACAGAGCTAGAGTCTCTCGGTCACTTCTGTCAGTGTCCTGTAGTATGTCTGGCAGTTTCCTCTGCAAAGCAGGAACCTGAAGGGTCATTTTGTCAAGCAAAGTATAGTGGTCACCTTTCTATGGGTCCTGCATGTTCAGTTGATCAAGCAGTCCAGGCAAGAACAGTTTCTTGCCCAAATGGCTATTTTTGCCAAGGTGAAGATAAGATATGAAGTGTCTTCAATACCCATCCTTCTCTCTGAAGTAAATCAGTGTTGCCAGGAGCAGACATGTCTCACTGTCCAGAAAGTCTAAATTTTAAAAATATTTTAAATGCCATATTCTGTAGGTCTTTGAAGTATTTGAAGATTACCTATCTATCTGAAATATCTCTGTGTATACCTAGAAGACTTAACTAACATGGCTACGAGTATGATTATCATAGATGACTAATTATTAATCTATCTTTAATTATCCATTACAATTTAAAATGAGCTATACAAACATAACACCTTAAACATGAGTAGAAATATACATACAGTATAACAAAATTAACTTTAAGTTTGTATCAATAGACTAAAATCTATACCAATGTAAAACATTTTAAACAAGTTGTTGCTCTTTAGAAGTAAGTTCCTTAATCTACCTTTTCATCCTATTATATCTATATCATATGCCCTTTTCTTCTTTAGAAAGAGATTGCATTTATAATCAACACATTTTAAATAAAAATATTGGTTTTTTTTCTGTCCCACACCAGAGGGCTCTTCTGATTTGGAACACAAAAATCTCTTAACCTTTTGTTTTAGCAATATGTCTGGGTTTAGAGAAGGAGTGAGCCAATTCCATCTCCAAAGCCAGCATGATAATTTTGGGAAATTGGGTGTAGTTTGTCTTACCACTTCCTGCTGGAGGGGGGCGCTGTATCTTATGGGGACATAAAGAAAATTTTAGAATTATGGGGTAGTCTGTGAGGGTAAACCTCTGAGCCAGTTGCCTTGAAACCATTCTGGATGTTTGATCATCTGGGCCATGGTGTCATCGGAGACCTTTCAGGTGGTCTTGGCTGATCAAACCTGATGTATCTTAGTCTGGAACAAATCCACAGCCTCTGGCTTTCTGTGGAAACAAGAGCAGAGACTCTTTTCCAAAGCAATATATCCTTATATCCAAACTTTGAAGTCAAGTTACCTTTAAAATTTACATATTTATTTAACTCAACAGCTTTTATGATCAAATCTTTTTCCATAGTTAAAAATCCCAAAGACAACATAAACCAGATTCTCTGTGTAATATCCATCTTTGTAAGACTGAAACGCCACTGTGGCTGCTGGCTCTGCCTACCTCAGCTTCCCAACATGGCAGTAGTATAGTTTACCACCAGCTCTGGGTCTGGAGCCATGTGTACCATCAACTATCAGAAGCATTTCTATCAAAGCAGTGCATAGCCCAGAAACCTTTCTTTTTTCTTTCTTTCTTTTTTTTTTAAACTAGCAAAGGCTAAATCCACCATGCAGCAGAGTAAAGTGCCGCTTGTAGACTCCTCATTCCTGCCACACTGTAGGTCAGACACACAGGCCAGGAACCTGCCATAGTAGCTCAAACCGGCAGGCTGCCACTAACTTGAGAGAAACAACTAAGAAGCTGTTTTTAACTCTGTTTTAGAATCTTTTTTGTCAGGTTTTAGGTGGAAACTCTTGCCAACACGTTGGGCACCATTTGTAGTTGGAGAGCTTCTCTCCAAGTGCCACCAAGGCCTGTTAGTCCAACAACACACTTGTAAAATAAACACACAGACATTTATATTATTTAAACTGTTTGGCCATTAGCTCAGGCCTAACATTGTCTAGCTGACTGTAGAGAAAGAACTAGAGCCATAGGCTCTTTTTGACAAGTAACAAGTGAAGGGCTAGAATAAAGAGAAATCAAAATGGGAACACAGACAAAGTGTGCCTCCTGGCATCTAGAGCTATAGCAATCAGTATAGCCAGGTCAACTCCTGACAGAACACTTCACACCAAGGGACCACTTTCCTCACCTGTCTCCTCAGTGCAGTAGGCAATATGTGAGTCCCATAAGGGCTGTTCATCCCAGTTTCATTTATTTAATAAACATTCCTCCTTTTCCACTAAATCTAGAAAGGACAGAAGAAATACCAAAGTCATAGGCATAGAAACCACCAATGCTGGAATTATTAGGCAGGAAATTTGAAAACAGATATCATTAATATACTAAGAGAATTGATGGAAAATCTATATGACTAGATATGAAACAGCATGTGGCTGGAATGAGCAAAGACAGAAATTATGGCAAACCAAGATGATATTGGAAGTAGTGACTGAAATGAATAATTTTCTCACAGGACCTGTCAATCTGTTGGCTTTACACTGACTAGAAGAGACATAGTAAGAAACATGGAAACATGAATCCAAACAATGATGGACTATCTTCTTACCACAGGTAGAGAGGCTGGGCACTAAAGTGATAGACATTCCTGACAGCAAATGCTGAAGAGAATGTGGAAGAATGTACACATCATTGATAGTGTAATTAGTAGCCATTGTGGAGAATGGTACAGTTTCCCCAAATTAAGCAACAACAACATGTAATCCTCATGAGATGTTTACCTATGTTTAGGGCATGCATACAAATCAAATGAAGTTATTATATCAAAGAGACACTTGTACTAGTCTATTTTATATCACTAAGCACCAGGGTAAAGGCATGGAATCAGCCATCAGTAGATGAATAAAGAAAACAATACATCTGCAGTGCTGTGCTGCAATACAGATGTTCTGAATACTAAAAGAGAACTAGGGAACGCTATCAACAGCTTATTGTCAATGAATTGGATAATTTCAGTGACAGGAACCAATTCCTAGAAAGAAAACAACCTAACAAGCTAAACTGAGGAGAAGTAAACACATAGCCAGCCACATGACTCCTAGAGGAATTGAATCAATAGCTCAAAACCTACAAAACTACAGAACACTTTGCCTAGGTGGTATCAGAGACTTCTACCGAAAAAGAAAAGAAGAAATATACTTTAACTGTAACTTCACCCCAAAATAGTCGCAATTCATTATAAGGCTGGTAGTATCTAAAACCAGAGGTATTCTAAGAACCATACTGGAGAAGAAAAGTACACATCAAGAGAGACATAATTTTCTTAACAAAATATTAATAACTGAGAATCCAAAGGGTACTGCTTTGCCACCAAATACTTCATTTCTAGAACATGAGACAGTTCAACACTGGTGACCCCATGAATCCAATTCCCATTGTTGGACTGAGTGAAGAAACAGCCTGTAGTCACAGTCAGAGACACAAACAGGCCTTTGTTTTGCTATGCTTCGCTCAACATCTACTTCATGAAATACATAGAGGCAAACATCCTTATCCTAGTAAAGGGAGCACATACAATTGCACATGTCCCTCAGAGATGTAAAGACGGAACTAAAGCAAGCTACAGACAGATATGACAGCCTTTGAGAATACCTTCAAACCCTGTATTACAGTCTGAATATGAAATACTCTCAATTTGCTCACATGGTTAAGCAACTGGTCCCCAGATGATGGTGGTGTTTGAGGAGGCTGTGAAACCTTCTAATGTGGGTATTGTCTGGAAAACATAAGGCCGTGGTTTCATGATTTATAGTTATATTACATCCTGGATCCAGCAAAAGGCTCTGCATCCTATATGTCCCGATCTACCGAGATGTGAGTAAACCATGCTGCCTACTTCCACAGTCACAGCTGGAAGAAGCCATTTCCACTACATCATGCTGTACTTCTCTACCAGGATGGAATGTGTCCTTAAACCATGAGCTGAAGGGACTCGATCCTCCTGTAAATCGTTTAAGCATGCATTTGGTTACACCTATGAGAATTATCACTGTGGTCTACAGCCCACACCACCCCGGAACATGCCCAATCCTGTCTGATTCTGAAAGCAAAGTGGGGTCGGGCCTGGTTAGTACTGAGTATAGGAGAGAATAGTTACTATTATGCCTCATTTTTTAATAATTCAGAAGATGATAGTATCTGCTATAGAGAAAATACATTGTTCATCTCTGAATAAATGTAATTGTGAAAGCCAGCTCCCCAAATATCCACTGCCAAAGGTATGTGAGTTCAAGTGCTTTGCTGTGAGCAGCTAAGAAACCATTCCATTTCAAATCTCGGGAACTCTGAAACCCGTAGCTACCTCATATGAAAGATACAGGGTTCCACATTCTTATAGCAGTCAAACATATCCAAACACACTGAGCCTAAGAAGACATAAATCCACCTACCCTGACAGAACACAATGTGCTTAACATTCATAGCATTGGACAGTTGATAACTGCCCACAGGTGGCTCCTGGCAAATGTCTCTCTCCTGCATTTCTAGTACACTACTGTAGAATTCATGCACTCCTCCTCTGTTGAAATATCTTTTTAGACTGCCTCAGTTTTTCCCCCAGGTTTCAAAGGATCTGAGAATGTATCTCAAAAGCCTATTCAGCTGTTTCCCATTTTAATTACACTTCTAACCCATTATACTTTCAAAAGAAGGAAGGGAGAAGAGTATTCTGTATTCTTAACATGCATTGATTCAAATAACAGCATTTTACACACAAATTTCAGTAACACAAATATGTCACAACAATGAGAGTTACCCTTGAACTTCATAGCTTTGCCACTTTCTGGTTGAAGATTCTACTGAGACTTACAATGTTGCTGTAAATAAATGTTAACATGCCCACTTATGCAAAGCTCCTTGATTAGAGCTTTGTATGTGATAGGCACTGTGATAGCCTGCGCCTCTGTTTTATGGCCCCAAAAGTTGAGATGTTGACATTCTGCTTTAAGAGATTCAGAAATCAACTGTATTTGAAGATATTGAAAAAAAGGGATTGAATGGAGTCATGGGAGTAGATCTTAATATAATGTTTAATGTCCTTAAAAGTTTATACACAAACATGTATGGAGAGAACACACTGTGAGAATGTGCCAAGAACTGCACAGACCTGAATCTCACAACCCCTTATGACCCTTTTGTTTGGATGGCTAGCTTCCAAAATTATAGGGAAATAAATTTCTATGGTTTAAACCACTCACTCAGTCTGTGGTACTTTGCATAATAACTACAGAAATCCAGTGAAGATTGCATTATATACTAGTAGTTATGGTTAGCAAATTCTTCATGAGTCAATATGGTCTTGCTATGTACATTTGATTTTTACATATGAGGTAATTAGTATATGCTACTCTTTTCTTTAGAATAAATTTTATGTTGCACCCTCACTAGGCAAAAGACTTTTAGTAAAATATGAAGTGTCTAAAGGACATGATGGAGGTAATAATTTAATTTCAGGTTGGTCAATAATCCTCTTCCCCTGACTTCTATGGTTACTTCAAACCCCAATGTTAGTCCCATCTCTACCATTTATACTCTGTACTTTCCTTGAAATCAATCCATTTGTTAGAAGCTATAAAATATCTAAATGCCAAGCTTAAGACCCCAAGAGTCAGTCTGTAACTGAAGCTAAGGCTATGATTCCAGATCAGAAATCATCTGTTACAATTCCCTGAGACTGTTCAAAGAATCACATTATGTCACACTATTTGAAACTGAATGAACAACAGTTGTCTTGATTTCTTGATTTGTGTAATGTAGTTCAGGGTTTTGGAACAACAACAGGTGAGGTATTAATAATCATAGCAGCATAGACTTTGAGTTTGAAACCATCTTAATAATCAGATATCTTGCATCTTACTGGCCTCACAGACAGGCTTCAGAAAGGATGAACAACCACTTTACCTCATTCACATAGAACAGCAAAGGAGTGAGCTCAGGCCCTTGATTTACTCCTGGTCCTTTCTCTTTACACTTAGGAGGCATCAATAATGAAAATAAAATGTGCTTTAGGACAGGAGAGAATTCAGTGGTATGAACACTGAAAGTATTTTTCTCCAAATCAAAAGAAATCCGACCTGGTGTTACTTCATCTTGTGTATGTCTGAATGTAACTCATCCATGACATGACTATAGTCACTCTTAAAACTCCAAGAGCCTGGGACAGCAGAGCAGGCAACTATGGAAGCTAGTGATTTTATCCAGAACCTTTACAGTGACAAGACAGCTATCTTTACCAAAAGGAGAAAAAGACATATGCTCCTAGAACAGAGAAGTCTTTGATAATGTGCTTTGTAAAAATGATTTTAAATACTCCTCCCCTTTAATTGTTTCCATTGCAATGAATTATTACTCAGTAAAGCAGCTGTTGGCACTGATCACGTCAATGAAGAAACAAGGTGGAGCCTGGCCATCTTCAGGTCTTTTTGAGGAAGACGAATTCATATTCCGGTGGTATCACACATCATAATTATGTTGCATCGTGTTTTCTTTGGCAACAGATTGGCTGAAACTTAAAAAGAACCATTCAAATTCAAAATGTTCTGCTGCTTTTGGTGTTCTTAGATGTTTATACATGTGCAACACACACACACATATGTCTTGAATTTTTAAAAAATCCATATTGTATTGATTTCCATCCAGGAGGCTGCTCTGCTAGCAATATTCTGTGAGGAAAATGACTCTGAAAGGAAAATGGCGTGTTCTACTTAAAGAGCCTCTCAGCTTACCAGGAAAAGCTCTGCTCTGATGTTCCCCAGTTTAAAAATATCAAATAAACAAACCACTAGCCACAACAACAAAATACCCGAACTTCTCTTGTGTTATCTGAAGTCCAGAATTTTGACTAAGATATGCTTGCTAGTCTGGTGTTTCAGGACTCCTTTATGCTGTTGATAATATCTCCATGAATGAAGTCATTTAAAATCTATTTAAGCCCCTTCCCTGATTCATTAGCTGCCTATGGAACCATCAAGCTGTAAGGAATAGGAACATAAATGTGACTTTGAACACAGTTTTCTTTTGTGGTTCATTAAATAAACAAGCAAGAATATGATACTCCTCTTCTAGGACTTCCCACATACTTGGAAAAGTCAAGGCAGATAAATTTAAGAAATCTTTAGTGGAATAATAGCTTGATGAAATTCTATAAGTTGATGTCTGTTCCATTGTAGTGAATGCACGGAAACATTTCCCGAATGGTGAGGATGTGGTTATGTCCCTTATTTATTTGAAGTTCTCTGGCAGCACAAGAACATCTTTCTTGCCCAGCAGTCTTTCGCTCTGTGTGACAGGAGAGATAATCACATCGACTGAGCTGAGCAGCAAGCTTAGAAAAATCGATCTCTGGGGAGAGGCAACAGCTCTGTCTTCATCCCTGTCTCATGTCTTGAAAGAAATAGTGAACCAGTTATCTAGATGGATTCTCAGATTCAGCACATTTGAAATGGCTCCATTTGATCACATTCTTCTGTATATGAGTGACATGCCATTAACGCCAGCAGCATTAACCACGCGTGGGCAATTGGCAAAGCTACCCATAGAGACACTGAAGAGAACAGATGATCTCTAACCATTATAGAGACTTAATAAAAACAGACTCAGTGTGCCATGATGGCAGAGGCTTGGCGTGTTTATGGTTATTTGCAAGATGACCTTTCCTCCATCCTTGTCTTTGAAGAGGAAGAATTGAAACTGTGAAAAGCTTTTTAATTATTTATTTATGGTGAAAAAATGATTACAGGTCTCATAACGCTTTATCTTGGACTACCATAAATCTCATCATGAAATGAAATTCAAACCTAGCATATTTTTATAGCGGGTCATTACCTTTGCCAAGCCTCCAAGTGCAAAGAATTTTATTGGTGACTCTTCCCAATGCTGTTCTATGCTCTCTGTTGGCATGCCCTCATGTTTGAAGATTCAATTCCACATACAAGAACATACAAAGTATTTGCTAAGCACTATTTCAGTACCTTAAACCTCCAAAGCCTGAGAAATCTGCTCTCTTAACCCTCCACTTACATATGTCAATCTCAGTTCCTAAATTTTCTTTGGAGTTCTCCCCTGTGAAGAAATCAATGGCAGGGATCTGTCTTTATATGTATCTAATTCCCATTTGTTCAGAAACTGTCTGCCACATTATCAATGATATATATATGCTAATAAACAACCCCCACTGTCTAGCTACGTATTTATTTTATTTGTGTAAATAATTATCACAATCCCTTATAATAGTGTAAAGTTATCCAGTAAAACAATTTTTTTTGAGCTGAGGATCAAACCCAGGACCTTGTGCTTGCTAGGCAAGCGCTCTACCACTGAGCTAAATCCCCAACCCCAGTAAAATTTTTATATGAAAATAGAAAACCATTCTACTGGGTTGTTGTCTCTGTTACCATCTGTTCTGGTTTTCCTTTCTACTTTATGCCTGTGATGCTATCCCAATTTGGCAGATCCAGCTATGACATTGCCACTCATTAGTTCTATCATTTTCCGGACAAGGGACCTCATTTCCAGGCTTCCACAGTGAGCTCAGGAGCAGCCATTTGAGATGTAGCCCACATCCACTGACCATGGGGATGTTTTCCTTCTTAGCCCGGATATAAGCACAAGGCTTGATTGGAACTGAGAAGTGGAGCCAAGTGCTGTGATAAACCTGGCCAAGTGTTTCTTAGGCTTCTAAAATTGCTTTGGGGGAAGGATATAGAAGAATTTTCAGCTCAGGGCTGGAAAATCCCTAGAACACTGTAATCGGCCTTGATTGGTCATTCTTGGAAGTCTGGAAGATGAGGATGCTGAGAGAAGCTAGGACAGTGGAGAGCCAGCTAATGAGCTGTGAGACGGAAATGTGGATGCCATCTATGCTAAACTGGAACCATAGCAAAAGTACCCTGAGGACAAACCCCAACTACTGAAGCCTCAGTCTTGTGGAAAATCCAGGATAAGTTGGAGAGCCTAAACTGAGAATGATATTGTGGTGGCTCACCACTTCAAAACAAGCACCTAGAAAAGCAGATCTGCAAGGTGGGCCTGAAAGTTACATAAAAGCCAAGGCAACTGTAGCCCAACTGGCCACAGACATTGGCAGCATCATTCACATGGGACTGGTGTTGCCAGCATGAATAAGAAATATTGAGGGTGACATGGAGTCTGATGCCATGGTTCTAAAGAGTAGCTGAAGCCAGTCAACATATGGTAGGGTCAGATACCTTTCAAAGGGGCTGGTAGAGGCTATTGCATGAGGCTATGAAGGAGAGAGTTTTATTTGAAACAGAGGAGTAATTTTGAAGGTTGATCATCATCATTTAAAGGACAATCCCTCTTTTCCTATAATTATGGGAGATTGGCCCTAAATGTGCCTTTCTACTGGCTAGTAATAGAATGTATAGACAGGTAGGTAGGTGGGTAGGTAGATAGGTAGGTAGGTAGGTGGGTGGGTAGGAGGGTATGTGGATGGATAGGTACATAAATTAGAGAGAGAGAGAGAGAGAGAGAGAGAGAGAGAGAGAGAGAGAGAGAGAGAGATGTGAATGATTGGTATGTACAAGAGCAATATTTACATTAAATATAACTATATATTATAGATCTAGACAGATGTTAGATACATTTGAGAATATTACCAGGGGAATTTGTTCACTTGATTCAAACTTAATCTCAGATTCCTATGCTCATATTTTCTAGCAGCACCCTCACATGCACACTCAAGAATAATGTTATACAAGGCCTTCAGGTGTTCCTTGTTACAGTCTTATAACATCTACAATTGGCCATCGCAGTTTTGAACTAAGACAGTAATTGTTTTTTCTTTTACAAGCAGACACCCAACTTCCTCAACATTATTTATTGAAGGGTTTGTTCTTTCCCCCATTGTGTTTTCTCAGCATTTTTATTGAAAACCAATAGGTCATAAATATGTAGATTTATTTCTAAGTTCTCAATTCTATTTCAGACTCATTTTCTAGAGTGTAACATTTTATATCCTGGTTACTCAATAGCCACAGAGTCATATTCCATTTGTTACCAGTTAGATACATTTGTTCCCAAAGTGCTTCCAATCTCTTTCCAAATTGATTGCAAAGATCACTTTGTCATTTTCATTTTTGTCTCATCTCAGAATGGATTTTTCCCCCAAATTTATTGCATTATGATGAAATTTAAAATGCCATTCAAAGCCTTACTTTTATTTTCCGTAAGAAATGTTTAACTCAACTTAAATATGAAATGTCCTTATAAACCATAAATGTTTTAGTAAAAGTTTTCATGAAATAAAATGACAATATTTGAGACTTCAATTCTTCAAGCCACTGAAATTTGTCATTGTCTTGAATGTTCTCTGTAGTGCCTGAGTTGACAGAACACTTCTAAGTGATTTGTGGTAATATTTTTTCCACTTTCATGAATATGTGCTCACTGATTGCTTCTGTTCATTCTTTTACTTTCAGATCACGGTGCAGTAAGTACATAGTTTTTCTGCACACTTTTCACTCCACTGTTGAAGTACTCACTGTTAGAAGCAGAAGGGACTGACCCTCTCCAAATGCCCTTTTGATATCCTAGAGACACTTGTTGAGGAAGGGCCTATTTGGGTTATTGTGGCACTAAGAACAGTTACTTACAGTGTATGTGTTTGTTTGCAAACCTGTTTTCTCTCACAGTTTAATTGAACGTTGTCCTGATGTAGTCAAATTCAGAAGTTCGAGCCTGTAAATGACAGTGCTGCTTTCATATAGTAGCTGTTAGAATCCCAGACCAAAGGCTGCTCAACTTACCCCCTTCCTTGGCCCTCTATCCTCATAGTTGATTCTGGAATGCCTGCTGTTACACAGAGAGATAGACACCCAACAGAGAGCTTGTCTAGGAGTCCAGAAACAGACTCTGTGAACATCAAAACATCCCCCCAACACCTATATAATGGGTACACATCAATAAACATGTCTCTCTTCCTCACTTCCCCACATCCTAGGAGAGGACATAGTCCTTTCCTGGAGTTCCTTTCCCTGCCTGTCACCCAGGAATCAGAGAGAGTCTGGCTTTGAGACCCTGGTGTGGAATCTTCTCTCTTCCTCTGAGGTCTCTAGGAAGAGTTCCTCCCTCTGCCTCATGGGGCTGAACGCTCAATGGAGCCCCTACTATGGCTTTGGGGTGTTAACTTTCCTCAGAAACCCTCCTCAGAGACCTTTTATTAGCCTGCTTTCGTGTTAATCCAGTCAATTTGCGATTTTAGTTGTGAGTGTAGCCTTTAACAGCTAAGCCATCTCTCCAGCCCAAGTCCATCCTTTTGTACTGTGCATAATTTGAAAGAAATTGCTGCCAATCTTTCAAAGTATATTTAATTTGCATGCTGTCTAGACCTAAGGTCTCTGAAGAGTTTAGTGGCAAAGATTGCCTTCCATGGGTACTGCTGTAATTTGATCCACTACTCTATGGGGAAAAAAAAAAAGAAATAAAACAAAATAACAACGACAAACACTGTATTTCTACAATTTACTCATGAATTATATAAATTTACTGATATTCAATTAAGTTTTCAGTCCTTTATGAAAGACCTTATATGACTAGTTGTTTGAAAATTACCCCAAGAGTGGATACTAGATGTAAAGCAAAGGATAACCAGACTATAATCCACAGCTCCAGAGAAGCGAGCTAACAAGGAGGATCCTAAGAGGGATGCATGGATCACCCTGGGAAGGGGAAATAGATGAGATCTCCATGAGCAAACTGGGAGTGAGGGGGGCAATGGAGGGTGGGGGTGGGGAATGAGAACATAAGGGAATGGGAAGGTCGAGCTGGAATAGGGATGGAGGGGGGAAGTAATGAAAGAGACACCATGATGGACATCATGGGGATAGGGAGAAACCAGTGCTAGGAAAGTTCCCAGGAATCCACAACGATGACCCCAGCTTAGACTACTAACAGTGGAGAGGGTGCCTGAACTGGCTTACCCCAGTAATCAGATCGGTGAAGACCCTAACTGTCATCATAGAGCCTTCATCCAGTAACTGATGGAAGCAGATGCAGAGATCCACAGCCAAGCACCAGGCTGAGCTCCAGGAGCCCAGTCAAAGAGAGAAAAGAGGGATTCTATGAGCAAGGGGCATCAAGATCATGATGGGGAAACCTACAGAGACAACCAAACCAAACTAGTGGGAACTCATGAACTTTAGACCAACAGCTGTGGAGCCTCCATGGGACTGGACTAGGCCCTCTGCATAAGCCAGATGGTTGTGTAGCCTGATCTGCTTAAGGGCCCCCCTGGCAGAAGAATCAGGATTCATCCCTGGTACATGAGCTGGCTTTTTGGAGCTCACTACCTATGGTAGGACACCTTGTATAGCCTTGATGCAGAGGTAGGGGCTTGGACCTATCCCAACTGAATGTGCCAGGCTCTGCTGACTCCCCATGGGAGGCCTTGCCTTGGTGGAGGAGGGAATAGAGGGAGGGTTGGTGGGGAAGGCAGGAGGAAGGAAGAGAGGAAGATCTCTGGTTGGTTTGTAAAATGAAAAAAAAATAAAATGTTCAAAAGGAAAAAAAGGAAAATTATACCAAGATACATGTAGATAGGATCAAATATATTCCAAATGGCCCCTTGTTTGCCAATTTAGATGTAGCAAGTAATTCTATAAAATAATACAAAGTTCAGGTTGAAAAGGAGATGTGTTAAGAAAATAAACTGGAAACATTTGGGCAAAATGCAATGTTCATGACCAAAGATTTTCAATTAAAATGGAATTGAAAATACCTAGCCTCAAAATGTTAGAGCTGAACAAGAGAAGAAAATCAAAATGAATTGAGTGCCTTTTCTGAAAGGAAGCTGAGTCACGGACAAGCATTGGCATCTGGTCAGCTCCACTCTGGGGATATATTGTTTACATTCTGGCACCAAAATTTGTCCTTAGCTTCCTGATGAATTCCTCTTTCCTCTAATGACTAATCCCTTCCTTTGTGCATGTTGGTATGTGTCAGGAACTGGCTTTAAACTCTTTGGACCTTTAACATTAAACATTGTGACAAGCAATACATAGAGAATTGGATGTCTTAAATTATGTATTTATCTATTACCAGGCAAGAGGTAGATGAAAAAAAAAAGTATCTAAGTACAGAGAACTCTGTAACAGACTAATATTTCCTTCGTACAAAGAGTAAACTAGTGAAAAAAATAATAGAAACCAGAATTTGACACTAAAAAATGTATAAAAAAAATGGGCATAAAGGATTAGAAGTCATATGTGGTGTGAAAAAGGTGGTTTCCTTGTCGCTTCTGACTTTTACTTTGTTTCTGCCCGTTCTTACAAAATGACTTGCAGAGGAGGAAGGACAGTATGGTTGTTCCATGGAGTGAATGGGTGAATATTCTGCAGACTTGTTCTCTGCACCTTGAAGGTCCCAACTCCAGAGGTTCCACTGCCCTTAGTAGTTCCAAAAAGTTAGCATCCACTTAAGTCTTCAGCATGTGAGTCATTTGGTAAACATCTAAGAGCCAAACAGCAGACGTTGTCATGACACAGACTTTACTCCTATCTGTCTCTCATCAGAGATCTCTCTTATCAGTTTCTGTCTGGCAGGATAAAGACTCTAGCCCATTAATCAATGTTTATTGCACCCATTGTTTCTAACATCCTATGTGTTCAGTTGGAGAGCAATGTCAGTCAACCTACTACAGACGGAAAAAAGTTCTCTTTCTGCCTTTATTTTCTTTCAATGTGCTTTGAATCTTTCTATGTACAGAGGTCTTATGTGGTATTTATTTCTGTAGATACATTGGGTGGTTTTAAAATGTTTACTTTTTAATACTTAAAACAAATTTTAATTTTAAATATATTTTAGTCATATTTTTCCCCATCCGAAGTTTGTGCAGATTCTCTCCTCCTCCCTACCCACCCATTAAGTTCTTTCTCAAAAAAACAATCCAAAATCCCCATACAACTACAAATACCCCAAACCTAGAAAACAAACTACAATATCACCCAAAAAGAAAAAACAAAACAAAAAACAACCAACCAACCCCCCACAAACCATAATCAAATAAAAGCACACATAAAAAACTGTGGAGTCCATTTGTTGATCAGATACTGCTGAATGTGAGATTTGCCCGGAGTGGGTGATATACCCAGTAACATTCCATTTGAGAAAACCAATTTCCCCTCTTCCACCAGGTATAAATGACAGTTCCATTGTTGACCTTCACCCTAGCAGCTAGTTCCAGGGGATCCAGTCCACTCTTCTGGCCTCTGCAGTCCCCAGGCACACTTGTTCTATACATACATACAATGAGGCAAACAGCCATTCACATACAATTAAAATAAATAAATATTTCTTAAAAATTAAAACATGCTGTCAGCTAACAATTTGAGCTGTCAGTTTCTAGTTGTTACTCCAAATCGCCATGTACAAAGAGAATTATCAGAGATTTTAGTGCTGAATGACAATGAATTCATAATGGAATTTCATAACAAGTACAACTTTCACTTAAAAATTATAAACAATTTATTTTTATTTAAAAGACACCCTCCAGATAATTAAATGCTGATTGTGGCTCTAAGTTCTTCACTACTACGGAATTAATTGTGTCTCTGTCAAAGATATACATATACTGATGCTCAGACCCTCACTATATTCAGAGAAGTCATTAAGTGAAATCACAAGCAAGCATGCAGATTCTTATGTCATTACATAAGAAAATGAATGGGTAACTTTGTAAGAAGAGAGCTTTAGGGGTCTCTCCCATCTGCGATCAGGAAACAGTCCGTGTTATAACAGAGTAAGGAGTTTATCCTCAAAACAGGGAGAGAAGGCTTATCAGGAGCTTACCTTACATGACCATGATCTTGGGCCCTTAAGCTCTAAAACATTAAAAGAGAAATGATGAGGAATGCCAGTTAAGCATATTATCTTAAGATAAATCATTTGGCAGCAAAGACAGAACCTGAAGACAGAATGCTAAGGTTCGGGAGATTCCAAGAATGATCAAGCCAGAGAGGAATCATACAGAAACTTAGAAAAAAAATCAACAAGAATGTGAAAAGGGGTGCCAGAAAGAGTGTACCCCAACGGCCATTTTCACTCACTGGAAGGATAATAATAGCTAATTCTCTGCCTCATTGGAAGGTGAGTGACTTCCCGGAAAGAGAAAATATTTTATATGTAAATTAAAAGGAAGAGATATAAAATAATCATTGCTACCTGGGTATCCTTCAGAACAATCCCAGGTTGTAGGAAGATAAGTCTCTTCTGGTCACATGAGTAATAAATAAACATTGAGGATGACGATGCAGGACAAAAGGATGGAGCAAAAAGGAAGGAATTTAAAAACAGGATTGTTGTCTATCTGGACAGCAGAGGTACAATAATAGAGGCACCTGTTTTCTTCTTCAGTTTTAGAGAAAGTTAGAGAAAATACTTGGTTTTGTTTGTCTTATGTAAGCACGAAAGGTTGGCTTGTAGATACTGGGGCTTACAAAAAACGTAATGACTTTATTAACGTACGAGATCCTATAGTAGAGTGGTCCTCAACCTTCCTAATGCCACAACCCTTTACCACAGTTCCTCATGTTGTTATGACTCCCAAAGCCATAAATTATTTTCATTGCTACTTCATAACCATAATTTTGCTACTGTTAACAAATTGTAGTGTAATCTCCGATGTGCAGGATATCTGATGTGTGACCCTGTGCAAGGATTGTATGGCCCCCAAAGGGTTGTGACTCACAGGTTGAGAACCAGTGTCGTGAGACTTGTAAGACAGGCATCGAGAAGCGCGGCTATATATTCAGAGCTGCAGCTTGGCCCCACTCATCTAACTTTCTGGGGGTTTTGTTTTGTTTTGTTTTGTTTTCCTCGCTCTGTAATTTTATACTGTGTTTTGTTCCAAGAGAGTCACAATGCATAATTAGCAATTCAAGATTGAACAAATCAACAGTCTTCCTTAAGGAAGACGTATCTTTCCACACAATAGATTATTTTCCTTCATTTTAAGAGCAGCCCTGAAATTTGGCATCTGCGCTGTTGGTTTCTTAGATCAATGAGAATTCTTGGAAGAATTGCACATAATGAATGTTTAAAGAATTGTTTGTGGAATAGTGAATTGCAATTTAAGGTTTTGTGATTCCAAAGTGCTGCCTGAAAACTGAAAATACAAGCTACTAAATATACTAAGATATGTTGGGAAGCAACTTTTAATTAAATTGTAAATGCTGAATTGAAGCGAGACTTCTGGATCACTATCAATGGCACACAAAGTTCTTACCACCCACCACAAATAAAGGAACTAATTCGTTAAACAACTGTGGGAATATATATTCTGTTCTATTTCTGTGTGTTCTTTTGATATGTGGTGATGTGCCCAGCCGTAAATTATACCAGTGATAACACTGAAAACAAATCACGTGACTTCCATTAAGGTGTGGATATGTTGGATTGTGTTTCCCAGGGTTTTATGGCTCACAAGCTTCATCCCCAGTATGATAATATTGAAGGGTGATGGTACCCCTAAGAAGAGGACCTTGGTGAAACGGAATCAGTCAAAGAGTGCTGACTTTGGAAGGGGCTACCACTAGTCTCTCAAACAGAGATATTTCTTACTCCAGCAGATGTTACAAAAGAGCAAAACTGGTCCCTTCCACTACTCCAGAACCCTGTCTTTTTGTGTGCTTTCTCATCTTGAGTATTTTTTCACCATGATGCCATCTGCTGTGTTGAGAGGCAGCCAATGGGGGCCTCAGCAGAGCCAAGCAAAATAGCTAGAGTTGCAAGCCCAAAAGCCTATTTCCTTCATACCCAGCATCATGGATTTTTTTTTTCAGGGCAATCAGAACCGGATTAATAGAGAAAATTAGTCCCGAGGAGTGGGGTTACTACTGTAACAACACCAGAGAATGTGGAAGTGGCCTTGGCACTGGGTAGCAGCCAGCAGTTGGAAGAGTTTGGAGAAAGAGATATTAAAGTGAGTTTTGTGAGGGCTTGAAGGAGGAAGAGACAAGGAAACTTACCTCATGGAAACGAAGAGTCTATTGGAAAATGAATGCTCCAAAAAAGGGTATTCTTCCCAACAGATAGTATGTAATTTGGTTGAAAAGCATACCCATCCCCAAATTAGAAAACTAAATTTAAAAATAAAGGCTATTTATCAGCAGGGGACATTTCTAAACAAGAAGCATCAGCCTCTTTTAGTGAGATTCAGGACAAAAGGGAGAGAAAGCAGTTCTGTGTGGTTAATTTGCATCCTCAGCAGGAGAAGAGAAAATGGGGGTTGCATGCAAGGGGACAGCTGAGCCATCATTTGTTAAAGAGGCTGACAGAGATAATAGGCTGGAAAAAGCTTCAAAGGATCATAAGAAGTGTTCAAAGCTGATCCTCCCACCAGGTGTGAGGACCTAGAAGTCCTAATCATTTCAGGGATTGTGCTGAGGGCTGCCAAGCACCCCCTCAGGGTTATGCTTCTTGGTTCCTGTCAGACTCTTTAGAGTCCTCCCATAGTGCTTGAAGGGATCCAGATGGGTCTCATCCTGGTAAGTGGGCCTTAGTGTTAGTCATGGATGAGCAAATGCAAGAGCTGTGAGAGATGGTGGCTTCCAGGAAGAATTCAGAGAGAACCCTAAGAAGCTAGAGGTCTGCAACTGAGGTAGTTATTGAGGGAAGTCTCCACCAGAGTGCTTGTTGGAGGCATGAGAGTATGGTATTAACAGAAACCCCAGAAAGTATGCTCATCTAGGGAAGTCACAGATACCAGAAAAACAGCTGTGCAGACAACAACCAGCATAGCATTATCAAGGTTCTGGGGTGAGGGAGGATGCCTCTATCTCACTGCAGTGTGCACAGCATGAATTTCAGTCTTACTGTATTACCACAACCCTTTTATGTTGGCATATATCTAGGAATATTTACTTTGTCTTTCCTTGTGTTGTATCTGGCAAGTATATAACTTATTTGTTTGTTTTGTAAGCTCACATTTTCCAAAAGTCTTAGATAAAACTAGGACTCAGACTTTTGAGCAAGGTTAGAATGGCCTAATGCTTTGAGACTGTAGATGCTACCAAATGGATTTTGCATTTTGAGCATGTCCTGGAGCTTGGTGATCAGGGGCAGAATGTCATGGCTTGCATACTGTGTGTGTCCCCTACTGGCGCATGTGAAGGAAAGCACAGTACCACTGAAAATTGGTGGAAATTTGAGAGATATGGCACAGTAGAAGATAATTAGGCCACTGTGGGTGATGCCCTCAGAAGAGTTCAGTGGTCTCTCAGAGGAGGTTAGTTCTAGAGTTTAAAAAAAAAAAAAAAAAAAAAAGCAAGACTGGTCTCCTCATTTTTTTCTGTTTCCTTACTCCTCATCTTCCCCTGCAAGGATGTACTCCAGCCATGCTGCCATCTGCTGTGCCGAGACATAGCCAAGAGAATTCACATCAGAGACTAGCAAATGTTGGTGCCATTCTCTTCTATTTCTAGAGCTGGAAGTGTACTAAGTCCCTTTTCTTTTTTAAATATCCAGCTGCGGGTATTTTACCATTACAGTGGAAAACAGACTAATATCACACTCTTCCCTCAAATACGTCGAGGAAGTTCACAGAGCATCCATCCATCACAGCCATTCCACAATATCTGTGTCCAACTTGTCTTTAAAAATCATCCCTCCCCGCCCCTGCAACTAACTATATTAGGGTCTGGATTTCTCACTTCATACTAATGGTTCCCTAAAGTGCATACTGGGTCTCCATTGGTCTGCTAAGGGCTGAGACAGCTTCTAGGCGGGACTCCATTTTCTGTTTCAATCATGTTTCACAAACTTTCTAATGGCATGCCAAATGGAGGGGGATTTGAGATGCTCAGTTCTTCCAGAGCCATTCACCACCAGTGCATAATGACTTGCTTCACTGTGTACCATTCTTGGTTCTGTCCCGTTCTTAGTTTTATGTAACTTTCCAGAAGCGTGGAAGGAATAGTGACTCTACTCTTTTTGCAAAGTCGAGAACTTCTCAGAGACTTTCCCAATTCATGTGCTTATGGAAACACTATTTTGTGAATGTCTATTTTTACATTACTGTTTATTGTCAGTATTTAGGAGAGGTGTCAGTCTTTGTCAAAACTGAAGAGATGATATAGGAAATCTCTGTAGTGTCGAATAGTGTCTAATACTATAGTATAAGCTATTGTAACCTACTTACTTGACAGTATGCACATGAAGTCAGGATCACATGCTACAGCTACCACAGACAACTTGGCACCTAATATACATGGGCTTCTAATAGCAGGTTAGGCATATTACAGGAACGCTTGGTAAAACTATAGGACAGCTGGAGTCACAGTCCATTATGGATACTTGAAGACGCATGTAATTCATTTAAATATGTTCACATACAAAGTAAAAATTAGTCTATATGGGGCTGAAAAGATAGCTCAGCAGTAAAGAGTATGTGGGACTTTTTTTTTTTTTTTTTTTACAGGGGACTGGAGTTTGGCTCCCAGCACTCACGGAACCA
Source organism: Onychomys torridus (assembly GCF_903995425.1). Lineage (NCBI taxonomy): Eukaryota > Metazoa > Chordata > Mammalia > Rodentia > Cricetidae > Onychomys > Onychomys torridus. The sequence continues at coordinate 49,285,364 of NC_050461.1, read as the reverse complement.
GCACCCATGTCAGGTGGCTCACAACAATCGGTAACTTTAGCTGCAAGGGATCCAACGCCTTCTCCTGGACTCCCCAGGCACCTGCACTCACATGCACTTAACTAAACACAGGCATTCATATATACACATAATTAAAAACTAAAAGTATTGGTAAACAATTTATACAGACTTCTTTAAAAATCTTCTCTGCTATACAACTGCCTGTTAGTTTGGCTTATAAATTAAAACATTTTGATATTTCTATGGCAGATTAACCTCCATTATCAAGAAAACAGAACAACAAAAGAAAAGATCTCTTGTGAGATCCATGATTTTTATATATTTATAAACTAACATGACATCTCAAATTATTTTGTATTTTAATATTTTTCAAATTCTACTTGAAATTCATATGATTGTTAAGTACCATGAAGTCAGAAATAAATGTCTACAAATATCTTAAAAAGTGAGACCTGCATATATTTAATTTCTAAAGACTTGGTTTTAAAATGGGATTGAAACTTGGCTCAACCTTTACTAAAACCTTGGTTCAAAATTATTATCAGATAGTGTACTAGTTGGTTTTTTTGAGGGAAGGGGAGACTTGACACTGGTTGGGGTCATCCAGTAGGAGGAAACCTCAACTGAGGAAATGCTGGCATCAGACTGACCTGTAGCTAAATCTGTGAGGCATTTTCTTGGTTGCTGGTTGATGGGAGAAAGGCTAGCACACCATGTGTGTTATCACTGCCTGCTGGGCTGCTGGCCCTGGGTGCTAGAAAAAAAGTATTCTAAGCAAAAGATGGGGAGCAAGCCAGTGGACAGAGTTCCTTCATGGCTTCTCAGTTCCTGCTTCCCAGTTCCTACTTCAGTCTCCCACCCTCACTTCCTTTCACAAAGGACTGTAAGATGTAAGAGAAAATAAAATCTTTCCTCCCTAAATCACGCCTAGCCATGGCCTTTATCACAGCCATGGAAAGCAAACCAGAGCAGACACCCAATAAGTCAGTGTGAAAAGTGGGAAGGCAGGGGGAACTGACATTTCTTGAAAAATTAATAACTTATATTTTTCTCTGCTCTCCTAGGGGGGAAATCAAGTACTTACGGCCTCTTTGTGAAGAACACTTATAATCTCAGTGGTGATTTTCAAAAACTGGTTGTGAACAAGTCATTATTCAATGTTGCAGTAAAGTTTCTTTTGAAAGAAACTAAAAGATAGAAAGTTAAATAAAAACTATAGGAATAACAATGTGCTCCTGTCTTCTTGTTTCCATCAGTAATTATTTGGTGAGAGTAAAACTGTCACATAATTTGAAAAACAATCTACAAATAATTTGTTCTGACCTTGAGAACAAATGACATATTTTTCTCTTCTCTTTTCTCCCCTGAAACTCAGTCACATTCTTCCACATTTTCTACTTTTATGAATTAATTTTTTCATTTGTTTTACATCTTGACCACAGTTTCTCCCCCCTCTTCTCCTCCTGTTACCTATCTTGCTCCCTTCTGTCTCCCCCCCCCCCATCCACTCCTCCTCTGTTTCTGTTCAGAAAGGCTCAGGCCTCCCATGGGTGTCAACAAAGCATGGCATATCAAGTTGAGGTAGAACTAATCTCCTCCCCTTTGTATTAAGGCAGGGTGAGATAACCAAGGGACATATGGATTTCCCTGGGAAGGGGAAATGGAAGAGATCTCCTGGGTAAACTGGGGGCACATGGTGGGGTGGTAGAGGTGGGAGGGGAGGGAACATGTGGGATCATGTTGGGTGTGTTGGGGTGGGACTGAGGGGGTGAGATACCTTGATGGGGTCTGCTTTTGGGGGTTAGGGGGAAAAAAACTAATGCCAGGGAAATTACCAAAAATCCAAAAGGATGACCCCAGCTAAGACTTCTAGCAACAGTGGTAAGCATGCCTGATTGGTGACTACCCTAATTGTCATCAGAGAGCCTCATCCAGTAACTGATGGAAACCATTGCAGAGACCCACAATCAAACACTGGGCTGAGAACTCTGGAAATCCTGTTGAAGAAAGGGAGGAGGGATTGTACAAGCCAGAGGCGTCAAGGTCGTAACAGGAGAACCCACAGAGACAGCGGACCTTACTTCATGGGACCTCATGGACTCTGGACCAACAGCTAGGGAGCCTGCGTGGGACTGACCTAGGCCCTCTGCATGTGTGTGACAGGTGTGTAGCTTGGTCTCTCACATTTTCAACTTGTTAGAAAATAGTGTAATCAGAATATTAACAAATTTAGTATTGAGAACATTTCGATAAAGTAGCACTTTGCAAACCATAAAGTTGACTTCTACATTGACAACCCTGACTTTTGAAGATAAATAGTGTTAACTCTATATTTAGTGAAGTCAATCATGAGCATGATTTCTAGCAAACCTGGACTACTGCGAGCTATTAGTCACCAATACACTCGGTTGATAGCAGTATGATCCATCAGATGATTACTCATTGAGGAGTATAGTACTGTGTGTGTCATGTGGCTTATAAGTCTACCTGCACTTGTGGATTCTAAGTCTGTGTGCTCTGACATGTTAGTCTGTGAACCTTTGTGCATTCTAAGCATGCATACTCCCTGCAGCTGGATAACCTCCTCCAAACCTTTTGGCCACTTTCTTCTGTCCCCTTAGACAGGTATCAAAGCAGAACCACAAACAGCACTAAGCACCCAGTCCAAATCCCATTCTGCTACCTTTTAACAACAGGAGTTTGCTTAACTGTGTGCCATTTACTTATGTGTTGGTCTTTCTCATATGTAAAAGGAACTAAATGAAAGCATTCATGTCTTATGTGGCCTGAAAGAAAAGTACCTGAAGTAGTTTAAGCTTTGCTCAGTTCTAAGCAAGTGCTGAGTTAGGGCTTGCTGGATAAGCAGGCTGGTCACTTGATTATGTGAACATGTTCTTTAATTGTTCATGGAATCAGTGGAATTTGCTTTTTCCATATAAGAAGGAGAAGCTTGCAGAGCTTTAGGAGTCTACAAAAGAATCTGAGTTCAGAGCTGGGTCTGAGTCAGATCTCTTCCCATTGTATGGCACACAGGCTCCAGGTCAGTTCTAGTCCAGTGGCATACAGAGCCACCAGCAAAACCTGGGGCAGTCTGTATCATGCTGCATCCTCTCCAGGAGCCATGTGAATACTCAGGGGGAAAGCAATGAATGGACAAGTAGGTAGTGTTTAGTCAGCAGCGATGGATGAGGTAGCCAGACTGGTCCAGCAAAAGCACCTGAGTGCACATACTCTGTTTCCCACCAATGATGACAGGGAACTCAGAGGTGAGCAGATCTCATGGGTATCCTGCCATGCTCCTTTAGCTCTGTGTGAAAGAAGTCCACAGCAGTGTGGGACAGGGTTACTCCCCTCAACCCCAGCTTATTTTACATCGGTGGGAGGACAACACGGCATATGATCCATGAAAGAGCTTTTTATAGTCCCAAGTACCTAAAAAGACATTTCATGTTGGAGAAAACCAGGGTTCCTGTGTGCTGCATCAATATTTCTGTCTTTGCCAGGCTGTGTTTGAAAAGCTAACATTTGGAGAGGCGTTTGTGGTGAAACATTAACAGTTAAAGACATATTTGATCAGTACTAACGGTTTCTTATCCTCGGAATCAGATGACTAAGTTGCAGCAACAGCAGCCCACAGAAGGTTGGACTGTTTTATTCTTCCCACCTCCCGAGAAAGCACACTCGAATAACTGTCTATTCCACGACACCGCACCAATTATATCACAAACAGATGATGCACACTTCTTAGAGCTTTCAAAGAATTATAGTGGTGTGTGCAACTTCCGTTTCCACCCTTACGTCTTACTAAAGTTGGATTTATGTCAACACTGAAACAATTATTGTCAGTCTATCCATGCACTGACTCACTCATAAAGTATTTAATATGTGTTTGGGACCATTCTGAGTATCTAGGATATAACAGAGAACAGAAGACCTTGCTCCCTGGAAGTATTTATTTATTTATTTATTTATTTACTTATTTTTATTTGTTTGTTTGCTTGAGGCAGAATCACAGGCCCCAGGCTACCTTCAAACTGGCTATGAAATCAAAGCTGACCCTCTACCTTGGCCTCCCCTAGATCTAGCCTCCTTGAAGTTTAATGTAACAAAGTTAGAAAATAAGATAGATATCAGAAGTAGGTCTGTGTTGCAGGAGTATAAGATAAGATAAATAGTCAAAATTAGAAGTGTTGAATTGAGAGAGATATGCATTGCAGTTTGTAACACAGTGATCAAAATAAGACTCACTGAGAAGGTGATATCGAACTAAAGCCAGAGGAATGCCCCTCACTTGAGCATTTTATGGGAGCTATGCCAGAAAAAGGCAGCTAGCTGAGGTGAAAGATCAAAGTTTGGAAGAACAGCTAGGAGCTGAGAATGGCAGGGGAGCCTGATAGGAGAGGATCAGAGGCCAAGGTAACGGAGTGGGCTGAGACACACAGGCCTTCGCTAAAATCTGGACTTCCCTGCAGAGCTGGAAATTGCTTTCAGAGGATGCTTGGAAGAATATCACGATGTGACTTGTGCTGCAAAGAGGTGACCAGGCTGTAGGTGAAGAACAGTCCCTGGGTCCTGAACAGACAAAAGTAGCTGAAAGAAAGTGGTCATGTTTCACAGAGAAATAGCCAGGTCTTTGCTTTCTCCCAGCTTTTTATCTGGATCTTTGTCAGGTTTCCATTGTGACCTTCAGCAAATAACTCAACCATTCTAGATACACTGTTACTTATTTATAAAGAGAGAAAATGAGTTCAAGAAGTTTTCTAACTCTGTCCCTAGTTCTGGAAACATGAGAAGCACAAGCCATTTTATAAAAAGAAGTTTCCTCTGGTGCTTCACATGATGTGGGTAACATCCCGATGATTTTAAACATCAATGTTTAATTTTCTAGCCTTTGCCAGATAATCAACAACTTCAATCAATAAGAGCTGGAGGAATTTCTGAGAATCCAGTTTTAACTTAATAAACACTTGCTTGGCTGAAAAATAAAAATACCCGTTTCATGTCTGTGGCAAAGGAAAAGAGTCTGAAAATAAACCAAACATCTGCAGAAAACTGTAAGCAGACTCAGAAGAAAGTAACATGAGCAAGAAGTCAGAGTAAAGCATTTATTTAGAGGTGTAAATAACTTACCTTGCATAGGAAGAAACAACAAAGTACTTTTTTTGTTAGTTTCTTGAGACAGGGTTTCTCTGTGTAGCCCTGGCTCTCCTGGAACTTGCTCTGTAGATCAGGCTGGCCTCAAACTCAGAGATCCTACTGACTCTGGCTCCTGAGTGCTGGGACTAAAGGCATGCACCACCACTGCCTGACTAACAAACTGCTTTTTAAAAGATACAGATCTGATTTCAAGAACCAGCTAATAGAAACTTGGAATAGATATGTTAGGTGTTTTCAATAAGATAGTACATGCTGGACAAAATTGTTGGAGGGATTACACACTCATTTTTAGATTTCAATTAACAAGGGAAGGGTCAATCAATATTTGAATGTGACTATGGTCCCCCAATGCAACCTGTAAAGTTTAATCTATCTCTTAGTTTTAAATACCATATATTAAGCAGAATTTTGAATATGTGAATTGTTAACTGTTTTGAAATTTTTTCTTGCAATTTTCTGAAATTAATTAGCTATTTGGGTAATAAGGAAGGGACTGAAGGAATAGCTTAAGAAATAGTTCAGGGTCTGGAGCCACAGAGCTTTCTGATAAATCATGATCCTGAAATGTAACAACTCTGTGATCTTCAGAAAATGTTTTACTTTCATCTAAGATTCAATTTCTTTTTAAGACATTTGTAATAGGATTAAATAACATAATGTCCTGAAGTACTTAACAAAATGTCCAACCAGCTCTTGGAAATCTACTCTTATACTTACTAATTCTCTGAGATTCTTTCTAGATGCTCCTTTTCATCTGTATATCCTTGGAAATAGGATCTTACAAGCAATTAAATAAAGGAATTTTTAAAGCATGTCTTCCTAACACAGCCTCAATCATTGTGGGATTTTTTTTAAAGGAAGAATGGCTATGGAATGCAAACAGAAATAAGAGGTATTTTAAGTCTAATATTTTATTTCACATGTTTATTTTCACATCGACTGGTAACACAATGGGAAGGGTTTGACTGAGCTTCCCCATAAGACAGGCAGCAGGACAGGTGTCACTAAACAGAAAATGTCGTAGCTTAACATCTACCACACGAAATGTATCAGCTGTGTTTTCATTTCCTTGGACATGAACAGGATCACAGCACATTTCTTATCACTTGCTTTCTTCCGATCATGTAGATCCGGCGCTCTCAAATTCCTACAACTTCCATAACTAGAAAAAATATCACAGTGTTCTCTAATTAATCTTTGGAAGCCTGGCGTGAGCAAATGCATCCTAGTGTGGCACCATCAGTTAGTTGCTAAAGACTATAATACATCAATGTACCAACAAAGTGTTGTGGAAATGTACAATATGAAAATATACTTAATTTTAGAGCTTCTGATGGCCCCGGAACTCCCATCTGGACCAGAGGTGAGTGCCTGGGTTATAGTCAGAGGGGCAACTGCGCCTGGGTCCAACCACTGGACACAGGCCACTCTGGGAGGACGTGACCAACTTGGCCCCAGTTTCCTGCCAATCTGCGGGCCCTGCGGGAAGGCTCCCCTTTTCCAAGACTGCAGGCAGACACTGCAGTCTCCACACCCTGGCCCCACACCCATTTGCTCGAGACCCCAGCCACTCCCTGAGACTCAGAGACCAGCCCCCAGCTCCCGTCCCCCCAGAACTCCCATCTGGACCAGAGAGACCCTAGCCACTTCCTGAGGATCAGAGACCAGCCCCAAGATTCCATTCTGCCCTGGAACTCCCATCTGGACCAGAGACCAGAAGAACTCCCATCTGGACAAGAGGAGCTCCCATCTGGACAAAACAAGGAGACCCCAGAGACTTCCCAAGACTCAGCGTCCAGCCCCCCAGCTCCTATCCGGCCAGCACTCTCATCTGGACCAGTGCTCCCATCTGGCACAGAACTTCCATCTGGACCAGAGAGAGACTCCCTAAATCTGTCAACTTTCTCTGGACCAAGTACACTGATAAGACCAACAACGAACACAAGAGGAGATTGGCAGACATCAAGGCAGAAATACATACAACAAAATAAAGAGCAGTATAGCATCACCAGAACCTAGCCCTGCTCCAACAGCTAGACCTAAACATCACAGAATGGAAGAAGAAGAAAACAACAACCTTATAAGTAAGATCATGAAGAGGCTAGAGCCTTATATAGAAGAAATAAAAAATAAAGTAGAGGAACACACAAAGAAAAAATGGGAAGAACGCTATAAAAAACGAGAGGAAAGGACAATTAAAGCAGAAGAAAACAATAAATTTTTGAATGAAAATCATGAAAAAGCAAGGGAGACAATCCAAGACCTGAAGAGGGAAATAGAAAAAATGAAAAAGACACTAGCAGAAGGAATGTTGGAAATAGAAAATCTGAGTAAACAAACAGGAACTTCAGAGGCAAGTATAACCAACAGGATGGAAGAGAGGATCTCTGGTGCTGAAGATACGGTAGAAGAAATAGATTCATCAGTCAAAGAAAACACTAAAACCAACAAAGTCATGACCCAAAATGTCCAAGAAATTTGGGACACCATGAAAAGACCAAACCTATGAATAATAGGGATAGAGGAAGGAGAAGAATTCCAACTCAAAGGCACAGAAAATATATTTAACAAGATCATAGAAGAAAACTTTCCCAGCTTAAAGAAGGAAATGCCTATGAAGATACAAGAAGCCTATAGAACACCAAACAGACTAGACCCCCCAAAAAAGTCCCTTCGTCACATAATAATTAAACAACTAAACGTACAGAATAAAGAAAGAATATTAAGGGCAGCAAAGGAAAAAGGCCAAGTGACTTATAAAGGCAAACCCATCAGAATAACACACGATTCCTCAATGGAGACTATGAAATCCAGAAGGACCTGGACAGATATAATGCAGACACTAAGAGACCATGGATCCAGCCTAGACTAATATACCCAGCAAAACTTTCAATCATCATAGATGGAGTGAACAAGACCTTCCAAGACAAAACCAGATTTAAAGAATACTTATCCACAAACCCAGCCCTACAGAAAGCACTAGAAGGAAAATTCCAACCTAAGGATGGCAGATACACCCATGAAAACACAGGCAATAGATAACACCACAGCAGTAAACCCCAAAGAAGAGAAGTACACACACAGTACCACCAAAAAATAAAAATAACAACAGGAATGAACAATCACTGGTCATTAATATCCCTTAATATCAATGGACTTAATTCACCTATAAAAAGACACAGAATAACAGAATGGATACAAAAACAGAACCCATCTTTCTGCTGCATACAAGAAACACACCTCAAATTCAAAGACAGACACCTCCTAAGAATAAAAGGCTGGGAAAAGACTTTCCAATCAAACGGGCTTAAGAAGCAAGCTGGTGTAGCCATCCTAATATCCAGCAAAATAGACTTCAAACTAAAATCAATCAAAAGAGATGATGAAGGACATTACATAATCATCAAAGGAAAGATCCACCAAGATGAAGGCTCAATTCTGAACATTTATGCCCCAAACGCAAGGGCACCCACATATGTAAAGGAAACATTACTAAAGCTTAAATCACATTTAAAACCCCACACATTAATAGTGGGAGACTTCAACACCCCACTTTCACCTCTGGACAGATCGGCCAAATTGAAACTTAACAGAGACATAATGGACTTAACTGATGTTATGGCTCAAATGGACTTAATTGATATCTACAGAACATTCCACCCAAACAAAAAAGAATATACCTTCTTCTCAGCACCCCATGGAACCTTCTCTAAAATCGACCACATACTTGGCCACAAACCAAATCTCAACAGATACAAAACAATTGGAATAACCTCCTGTGTCCTATCAGACCACCATGGTTAAAGTTAGATTTCAACAACAGAAAAAAAAAAAAAAACAAAACTACAGAAATCCTACAATCTCATGGAAACCGAATAATGCTCAACTGAATCACCAATGGGTTAAGGAAGAAATAAAGAAAGAAATTAAAGACTTCCTAGAGATCAATGAAAATGAAAACACCACATACCCAAACTTATGGGATACTATGAAAGCAGTGCTAAGAGGGAAATTCATAGCACTGAATGCCCACATAAAGAAGCTGGAGAAATCTCATGCTAGTGACTTGACAGCACACCCGAAAGCCCTTGAACAGGAAGAAACAAAGTCTCCCAGGAGGAACAGACGCCAGGAAATTATCAAATTGAGAGCTGAAATCAATAAAATAGAAATAAAGAGAACAATACAAAGGATTAATGAAACAAAGAGTTAGTTCTTTGAGAAGATCAACAAGATAGACAAGCCCTTATCCAAACTAACCAAAAGACAGAGAGAGAGCATCCAAAATTAACAAAATCAGAAATGAAAAGGGGGACATAACAACAGACAATGAGGAAATCCAGAGAATCATCAGGTCATACTTCAAAAGCCTCTACTCCACAAAACTGGAAAATCTAAAAGAAATGGATAATTTTCTGGATAGGTACCACATACCTAAGTTAAATCAAGACCAGATAAACCATTGAAATAGTTCAATAACCCCTAAGGAAATAGAATCAGTCATTAAAAGTCTCCCAACCAAAAAAAGCCCTGGACCAGATGGTTTCACTGCAGAATTCTACAAGATCTTCAAAGAAGACTTAATACCAATACTCTTTAAACTGTTCCACACAATAGAAGCAGACGGTATATTACCAAACTCCTTCTAGGAGGCTACAATTACCCTGATTCCTAAACCAAACAAAGATGCAACAAAGAAAGAGAACTACAGACCGATCTCCCTCATGAACATTGATGCAAAAATACTCAATAAAATTCTGGCAAACAGACTACAAGAACACATCAAAACAATTATCTACCATGATCAAGTAAGCTTCATCCCAGGGATGCAAGTGTGGTTCAACATACAAAAGTCCGTCAATGTAATACACCATATAAACAAACTCAAAGAAAAAAACCACATGATCATCTCACTAGATGCAGAAAAGGCATTTGACAAAATCCAACACCCTTTCATGATAAAGGTCTTGGAGTGATCAGGAATACAGGGAACATACCTAAACATAATAAAGGCAATTTACAGCAAGCCAACAGCCAACATCAAATTAAATGGAGAGAAACTCAAAGCAATACCACTAAAATCAGGAACAAGGCAAGGCTGTTCCCTCTCCCCCTGCTTATTCAATATAGTACTTGAAGTTCTAGCTAGAGCTATAAGAAAACACAAAAAGATTAAGGGGATACAAACTGGAAAGGAAGAAGTCAAGCTCTCCCTATTTGCACATGACATGTTAGTATACATGAGTGACCCCAAAAATTATACTAAGGAACTGATACAGCTAATAAAACCTTCAGCAACATTGCAGGATACAAGATCAACTCAAAAAAAATCAGTAGCCCTTCTATATACAGTAGACCAACAGGCTGAGAAGGAAATCAGAGATACATCCCCCTTTACAATAGCCACAACTGATATAAAATACCTTGGGGTTACTCTAACTAAGCATGTGAAGGACCTATATGACAAGAACTTTAAGTCCCTGAAAAAAGAAATTGAAGAAGATGTCAGAAAATGGAAAGATCTCCCATGCTCATGGATAGGCAGGATTAACATAGTAAAAATGGCGATCTTACCAAAAGCAATCTTCAGATTCAACGCAATTCCCATCAAATTACCAACACAATTCTTCACAAATCTGGAAAGAATAATACTCAATTTCATATGGAAAAACAAAAAACCCAGGATAGCCAAAAGAATCCTGTACAATAAAACAACCTCTGGAGGCATCACAATCCCTGACCTCAAGCTCTACTATAGAGCTACTGTAATGAAAACAGCTTGGTACTGGCATAAAAACCGACATGTGGACCAATGGAATCGAATTGAAGACCCTGACATTAACCTGCCTATGAACATATAATTTTTGACAAAGAAGCCAAAAATGTACAATGAAAAAAAGCATCTTCAACAAATGGTGCTGGCATAACTGGATGTCAATGTGTAGAAGGCTGCAAATAGATCCATATCTGTCACCTTGCACAAAACTTAAATCCAAGTGGATCAAAGACCTCAATATAAATCCAGCTACTCTGAACCTGATAGTAGAGAAAGTAGGAAGTACTCTTGAACGCATTGGTACAGGAGAGCACTTTCTAAATATAACACCAGTAGCACAGACACTGAGAGAGACAATCAATCAATGGGACCTGTTGAAACTGAGAAGCTTTGTAGAGCAAAGGACACGGTCAACAAGACAAAGCGACAGCATACAGAATGGGAAAAGGTCTTCACCAACCCCACATCTGACAGAGGGCTGATATCCAGAATATATAAAGAACTCAAGAAATTAGACATCAAAATGCCCAACAGTCCAATTAAGAAATGGGCTGTAACATGAATCTTAAAGCGTTCTTATTAATAAGAACAAACCCGAGGCAGGTTATTGGGGTGAATGCTGGAAGATCAGAGAAGCAGAACAAGCCACAGCTATCTCACCTTGCTAGTTCCTCAGGTGATCCTGTTTCCTCAGGCTGGAAGCTTCTGAGTCCTCCTCCACATGAATCTCAGCTGAACTGTGTTGCTCCAAAGCCCGAATACTTCTCCAGCCAAATGCTTAACTAACTAAACGCTTAACTCCTTAGTTCCTGGCCCTCACGCCTTATATACCTTTCTCTTTCTGCCCCCCACTCCCTGGGGTTAAAGGTTGGGTTTCTGGGATTAAAGGCGTGGGTCACCTTGTTTAGCTGTTTCTAAAGTGGCCTTGAACACACAGAGATCCACCTGGCTCTGCCTCCCAAGTGCTGGGATTAAAGGCGTGTGCTACCACCGCCCAACTTCTGTTAGGGCTTACTCTTCCTATTTTCTAGCCACCATTTTTGGCTTTCTTCTAGTGGCTGTCTGTTCTCTGACCCCAGATATGTTTATTTCAGGGAACACACAATATTCCAGGGAACACAATACCCACCACATTTCCCCTGTTTTTGTCTAAAATTTAAAAAAGCTTATAACTAATACAAGAAAAATCATATCCAATAAGTGTATACAATATACACAGTCAAGATTACATTAATGATGTCTAGTCCATTAACATTTGACAGATTCAGGCGGAAAAACTCCATTATATATAACAATGTCCAGTCCAGTAACATTTGATAAACTCAGACAAAAATTTTCATTACTTATCCTGTTTAAAACAAGTAGTTCCTTTTTAAAAGTATTTTTCTTTTCACAACAGATTCAGTAATCTACCTTTTGTCGTTTTTATATCTTTTTTTTTCTTTTTAGAGTAGATTCAGTGATCTACCCATTTATCCTATTATTTCTTCATCTTTTTTCTCAGAGTAGATTCAGTGATCTACCTCATATCTATATTCTCCTTTTTCCCTTTTCTTTTTTAAACAAAACCTTTGAATCTAATCTTCATGTTCAGCTTTTTTTCTGACCATTAACAATTAACTTGTAACCAATCATCATAAACCATGATGATATCCAAAACTCATTAAACGACCAAAAACTTCCCATCCCACCTTTTGGGGATGTGGGCGTCATTTTCTTAAAATTACATCCATCTTTAGGGGATCCTGAAAAGAAAATTTTGGGGTTAATTGTCAAGTCCTGTATCATTTGTCCCGCCGACGCTGCATAATGAGAAAGTGCAGGGCTTGTTTCAAGTCCTTGTTCAGGTAGTCTGTCAGGCTGTATCATCTCAGCCAGTCATCTTGAAATTGTCCTGAGCAGTTTGTAGTCCAAAGTCAATCTTTCCATGGTGTTAATGGCTTTACCTTAGTCCATGTGGCATCATCATTGTGGAGTCCCATCATCCTTTTGAAGATTTCAAAGTCACTGTTAGGCATGATCATGGTTCCCTTTAGATTTTTTTTTTTTTTTTTTTTTTTTTTTTTTTTTTTTTTTTGGTGCTTCCTCTGTGGTTTGGAGCAATCACAATCTCATGTCTGTCTGTCTTTCGGAACCATGAACGTTCTTCCCTAGAAGAGAAAATCTTCACAGCAATTTCTCCCCACCATTTCTCTTGCCAACCTTTTCCAAACTGACCTTTGCTGATGCTTTCTTGTAACATGCTGGTCCTGGCGATTCTTCTCTGAACAAGCAGCAGTAAATTCTTTGTTCCAGGTAGCAGCATCACCAAAGTCACCAACATGATGAGAAGCAGCCAGCAACTCGAAGCAGCAGCCACTGCCTTCATGGTCCCACCGACACTGTTTGTGTCTCTGACCCGGCCGAAGCTTCCCCTAGGCCGGCCTCACCTCAGGATCCTCCTGCCTCTGCCTTCTTCAGTAAATTCTACCGGCATGTGCCACCACAGCCGGCCTAGTGTACCTCGGGCCTGAGCTGGGCCTGCAAGGCCACAGGCAAGAGGCTATTTCATGAATTCGTACCACGAACATTGGGCGCCAGATGTAACATGAATCTTAAAGCGTTCTTATTAATAAGAACAAACCCGAGGCAGGTTATTGGGGTGAATGCTGGAAGATCAGAGAAGCAGAACAAGCCACAGCTATCTCACCTTGCTAGTTCCTCAGGTGATCCTGTTTCCTCAGGCTGGAAGCTTCTGAGTCCTCCTCCACATGAACCAGGGAACACAATACCCACCACAATGGGCTATAGAACTAAACAGAGAATTCTCCACAGAGGAAGTTCAAATGGCCAAAAGACATTTAAGGAATTGCTCAACATCCCTAATTATCCGGGAAATGCAAATCAAAATGACTCTGAGATACTACCTTACACCTGTCAGAATGGCTAAGATCAAAAGCACAGAAGACAGTTTATGCTGGAGAGGATGTGGAGCAAGGGGAACTCTCCTCCACTGCTGGTGAGAATGCAAGTTTGTACAGCTACTTTGGAAATCAATATGGCGCTTCCTTAGAAAATTGGGAATCCATCTCCCCCAAGACCCAGCTATAGCACTCTTGGGCAAATGGATGGATCTAGAAAAAATCATCCTCAGTGAGGTAACCCAGTCTCAGAAGGACAAACACGGTATGTACTCACTCATAGGAGGATACTAGATGTAAAACAAAGATGACTAGACTGCTACACAACTCCAGGGAGGCTACCTAGAAAACGGGACCCTAGGAAAGACCCAAGGATCACCCAATGACAGAGAAATGGATGAGATATACATGAACAACCTGGATGACAGTGGGAGTATTAAAGGGCAAGATTTGAGGGAAAGAAAGCTTAGGGGAGCAGGAGATCCCAGCTGGATCAAGAACAGAAAGGGAGAACAAGGAATAACAGACCATGATAAATGAAGACCACATGAGAACAGAAATAGGCAGAGTGCTCGAGAGGTCCCCAGAAATCCATAATGATATATCCTCTGTAGTCTGCTGGCAATGGTCGAGAGAGAGCCTGATCTGACCTAGTCTGGTGATCAGATGACTAAACACCCTAACAGTCATCTTGGAACTCTCATCCAATAACTGATGGAAGTGGATGCAGAGATCCTCAGCCAGGCCCCAGGTGGAGTTCCAGGTGTCCAACTGTCGAGAAAGAGGAGGGTCTGCAAGAGCATGAATTGTTGAATCCAAGATTGCGAAAAGCACAGGGACAAATAGCCAAATGAATGGAAGCACATGAATTATGAACCAAAGGCTGTGGAGCCCCCAGCTGGATCAGGCCCTCTGGATAAGTGAGACAATTGAATAGCTTGATCTGCTTGGGAGGCACCCAGTCTGTGGGACCAGTACCTGTCCTTAGTGCATGAGCTGGCTGTTTGAAACCTTGGTCTTACACAGGGACACTTTGCTCAGTCTGGAAGGAGGTGACAGGACCTGCCTGTACTGAATCCACCAGGTTTAAATGAATCCCCAGGGGTGCCTTGGTCCTGCAGGACATGGGAATGGAGGGGAGGGGCTGAATGTGGGTCAGAAAGTTAAATAGTTAAAAGATAATCGAGATAGCAGATATGAAGCTTTAGGTCAGAGTAGTGTCAATAATGGAGACAAAGGGGGCTTGAAATCACAGAATACATGAAAGGCATGATCACACCAATAATGCAAAACACATTATCCAAAGCATATTTAGGTCAGAAGAAATAAATTACTAGAGGGGCTAGGAAGAGGGCACAGTGGGTAAACAACACTTGATCGTCAAGCATGAGGACACTAGCTGGAAGCCCCAGGTCCCCCCAAAACCTTGGCATGCCTGGCAGACAAGGGTAGGGGGTCAAGATAGGAAGTTTACTGGGGCTTCCTGGTTTCCAGCCTAGCCAAATAAATGGTGATGTCCAGGTTCAGTGAGATTCCCTGTCTCAAGGGTATGTGATGGAGAATGATGGAGGAGAGCACTTAATGTAATAAGGTTGGAAACTAGGAACTAAGTTTTATGTATTTTTCCTTGAGACATCTGTTAGATAACTACATAAAATTACACTGAATGAAAAGTATTCTAAAGTGTGGAATGTTATGATTTAGAACCAGGGAACTCTCATGTTCTGGACATCTTCCCTAATCTTCAAATATTTAGCTAGAGTTCACACATTTAGAAAAGTGGTTCTCAACCTGTGGGTCATGACCCCTTGGCATTGCATATCAGATACTTACATTACAATTCATAATAGTTGCAAAATTACAGTTATTAAGTAGCAACAAAATAATAAAGGAGGACCTGTATTAAATGGTGTCAGAATTAGGAAGGCTGAGACCCACTGCTTTAGAATGTATTTATGGAGACAGGACTGGATTGAAGACAAGGATTCACCAATCACTCCTTTGGAGGTGGCAATTACAAAGCACTGGGAACATATGAGATCACTATGGGCATGAAGAGGAACAAGAGAAAGGATTAAGGACTGAGCCCTAACTCTGGACATGATGAATAAATATTGCGTTAAATGTTTCATGGGTGCAGCAAGGTATCTGAGCAAAACAAATAATGCTGGAATGGTGGCACAGATCCAGATCAGAACTTAGGTTCAAAATCTTGTGAAAAACAACCAATCAAGATAACAGCAGCATCAACCCTTAAGGGAAGAAATACTTTTTTTGGTTAACAGGTCCCATAGTTTTCAGTCCATCATTGAGGATCCAAGTTCCTTATTTCACAACAGCCAGAAAGAAATGCAGACATGATTTTATTGTCTGGCCTTTTTCTTTTCCCTATTTCATACTACAGGGGACCGTGGGTAACCTGTGGGGTAGTACTGCCCACATTTAGGACATATCCTTCACTTTAGTTATTCTTCAGTGAAAATGGCCTCGCAGACATGTGCAGAGTTAAGCTGTGTTAATTGCCTGGGCACTTCCTAATCCATTCAAGCTGCCAGTCAAGATTAACAAGTACACATATTTTAAAAGATTAAATAAAGGAAAAAGTAAATGAGATGCTTCAGAATCACTCAAAGTTTCACTTGCTAATTGCCTCTAACGATGACATTTTCCAATCTTAAAAGACAAAATACTGAAATAGAATAGTTCAATGTCTCTTTTAACATTTAGATGTTACTAGAATGTATGTGAATACTCAGACGTATAGCAAGCTTTTAATCTAGATATTTACTGTTTTATTGATGATTCTCATTGACTTTATTCTAATATTGACCATAAAAGGACATAGGACCTACCATTACTGAAATGACACTTAAACCAATGTGTTCATGTCCAGACTAGGAGAACAAGTAACAGTCATTTGAAATTCTGGAATCTACCATCCAGTGAAAAGGAAAATATGATACAAGAAACTATAGGGATATACATGATTTCTATGAATCTTTGAAAAACCAAAGCAGAATCCCAGAGATTTGAAAGAATCTAGTGACCTTATATTTAAAACAAGCACTACCTTGGACACAGAAGATGAGACTTTCTGTTAAAATGGCTGGCTTGTCATTGGCTATCTACCCACTGTATTTGATCTTGAATTTTTTTCTTTTTTCTTTTTTAGTTTTTGTTCTGTTTCATTTTGTTTTTTGAGACAATATTCCTCTATGTAGTCCTTGCTGTCCCAGAACTCATTCTGTAGACCAGGCTGGCCTCACACAGAGATCTAACTCTGCCTCTGGAGTGCTGGGATTAAAGGCATGCACCACCACTGGAAGCTCTTTTTTTTTTTTTTAATGTTTTTCTTTTTTTTCATTAAGAGATTTTCTATTCATTTTACATTTCAACCACAGATTCCCCTGTCCTCCCTTCACCCCCCAGCCTTACTCTACAACCTACCCCCATGGAGAGTCAGCAGAGCCTGGTACATTCGGTTGAAGCAGATACAGGCCCCTCCTCCATGCACCAAGGCTGTACAGTGTCTCACCATAGACACTAGGCTCCAAAAAGCCAGTTCATGCACTAGGGACAGGTCCTGATCCCACTGCCTGGGGGTGGGGGGTGGGGGCTAAACAGTTCAAGCTAAACAACTGTGTCACTTATCCAGAGGGCCTAGTCCAGTACCATGGGGGCTCCTCAGCTATTGGTCCACAGTTCATGTGTTTCCTAGTTTGGCTAGTTGTCTCTGTATTTTTTCCAATCATGATCTCCATATCTCTTGCTCATAGAATCCCTCCTCTCTCTTGTCAATTGGAATCTTGGAGCTCCACCTGGTACCCGGCCATGGATCTCTGCATCTGCTTCCATCAGTCACTGGATGAGAGTTCTATCATGACAGTTAGGATATTCAGCCATCCAGTCACCAGAGTAGGTCAGCTCAGGCACTCTCTCGACCATTGACAGTAGTCTATGGTGGAGTCATCTCTGTGGACTCCTGGAAACCTCCCTAGCACTCTGCTTCTCCCTATTCCCATGGTGCCTTCATTTATCATGGTATCTCTTTCCTTGCTCTCCCACTCTGTTCCTATTCCAGCTTAAATCTCCCTCTCCCCTAAGCTCTCATTCCCCCATCCCTTGCCCTCTATTAGCCCCCTCACCCCCAGTTTGTAGAGCAACAATTAATAAATGGGAACTCTTGAAACTGAGACGCTTTTGTAGGGCTAAGGACATGGTCAATAAGACAAAAGGGCAGCCTACAAAATGGGAAAAGATCTTCACCAACTCCACATATGACAGAGGGCTGATCTCCCAGAATATATGAAGAACTCAAGAAACTAGCCATCAAAATTGGCTAAGATCAAAAACACTGAAGACATCTTATGTTGGAGAGGATGTGGAACAAGGGAAACACTTCTACACTGCTGGTGGGAATGCAAAACTTGTATTACCACTTTGGATATTAGTATCACAGTTTCTCAGAAAATTGGGAATCAATCTTCCTCAAGACCCAGCTACACCACTCTTAGTCACATACCCAAGGAATGCTCAATCATACCACAAGGACACATGCACAAATATGTTCATAGCAGCATTATTCCTAATAGCAAGCACCTGGAAACAACTTAGGTGCCCCTCAATTGAAGAATGGATAAAGAAAATGTGGTACATATACACAGTGGAGTACTACTCAGCAGAGAAAAACAATGACATCATGAGGTTTGCAGGCAAATAGATGGAAATAGAAAATATCCTGAGTGAGGTAACCCAGACTCAGAAGGATAAACATGGTATGTACTCACTTATAAGTGGATACTAGATATAAAGCAAAGGATAACCAGACTGCAACTCACAGCTCCAGGGAGGCTAGATAGTAAGGAGGATCCTAGGAAGGACACATGAATCACCCAGTGATGAAGAAATGGATGATATCTACACTGCCAGCTCTTGACCTTGAATTTTGACTTTTGGATTTTCCTTATTCTTTTTATCAACAATATTTCATGATACTTGATGAAATCATCTCATTCTCATCTGGCAAGAGGACAGCCATATTAGATGGTAAAATATACATCAGTCATTGCTGAAGTGGAAGATGGGAGCCACATATTAATTAGGTTACCTTAATAAAAGCTATGGAATATCATGGGAGGCTGGAGAACTGAAAAGAACACAAGAAAACCAGAAATTGGAAGTAGCTATTAACTGTGGAAGGAAAAAGACATTGACAGGGTGTTTCCAAGAGGGCTATTGTCATACTTAGCTGATGTGGCTCAAAAATTTTATTTAGGGAAGGTAAGGGCTGTATAAAGCTAGAAGGACTGTAGATTGCAGGTCTATGTGCCACACCTCAGAGTGTAAAACTGTTAAATGGCACACAGGATATTGGTGCCTCAGCTGGTTAGCTGCCAAGTGCTACTTCATGAAGCACATGAACTCTAGGAAAGGCTTTCCTCTTGAAACCTTCTGGAAACTTCCATGCCAGAACCTCACTGGCATCATTTATCATCCTCCAAGCCAGCCTACTCCTGCATCATACAACAAAGCAAGAAAACAGAAGGAAAGTAGCAAGATTTTGAGATCTCTATAAGACTAGAGTTAACTCACTATTGACTGTCATCATAGTGAAGAGTGTCTGTTGTGGATCTACCAAAGGGATGGTTTGTGTCAATTATTAGTCACTTGCCTTTCAACTCCAAACCACTCTTTCTTGCTACATAGTAAGATCCTGTCTATGAAAACAAAAGAAAACAAAATAATATAACCACATTGTTTCAATTCCTGTGGGTTGAAATCTATGAAGCAGAATAATGTCTGTAACAATAACTATTTGGAAAAATGCAAAGCAAATATTTTAAAACATATTTAATAACAGTCTGAAAAACACTTTCTTCAACATCTAAGGTAGTTCCAGAGCTCTTTCACATTCTTACTCCAAAAATGTCTGAATGGCATTTATCTAGCCTATACTGTTCAGTAGGTGTTTCATAAATGCAAGGTTTTTATGTCAGGAAAACCTAACAGAGTACAGTCTAAGAGGTGTTTCCCACAGGCAGTGCTAAGCAGAAGTTTCAGCTGACCTGCAATTCCTACCCTGCCTTTTCCATTTTCAGAATAACCTGTGCATCAATATCTTGCTTGGTTTTGTCTGAGAGGACAGGAAACATACTTAAACCTCAAGTGGTGTCTGAGGCTTCCTGAATCAAAGTCTACATTTTAACGGTGTGTTCAGATAATGTATCAATGTATTCTGATCAGATTTACCACCCTCCCCTAACTCCTCCCAGATCTGTCCTCCTTTCCCCACCCATCCAACTTTGTGTCTATTTTTTTTTTTTAATCCACCAACTACAGTTTGTGCTGCCCATATTCTCTTGAATGTGTGGTCTTCACTGGAGGGTAGTCAACCTACCAGAGGCCACACCATTAAAGGAACAGACTCTCCTCTCAGTAACCATCAACTGCCAATTGCTCCTTAGCTAAGGGTGGAACTTCATGCCCACCTCCTCTCCAGGTTGGACAATTTGTCTGACTTGAGCTTACCCAGGTCTTGTGTATGCTGTCTCAACTGCCCTGCTGTGTCCAGAAAATCTTGTTTCCTTGTGGTGATTCACTGCCTCTGGCTCCTATAATCTTTATGTTTTCCCTTCCCCAGTGATCTTGCAGCCTTGGAAGATGGGGTATGGTATAAATAACCCATTTAGGCAAAATATTCCATATTTCCTTATTTTCTGCTCTTTGACTAGTTGTGGGTCTCTGTGTTATTTGCCATCTACTGTAAAAAGAAGTTTCTCTGATGAGTGCTAGGTGATGATCTATAGGTATAATAATAAGTCATTAGGAGTCAGTTTAATCCCATGACCATTTAGCAGAGGGATAGTGGTAGGTTCTCCCTTGGACCTAGGAGGCATGCCTTGAAATGTTTATCACTGCAGTATTCACGCTCCACAACCAGGTAAGATTGGCCATTCCTTTCCTTACTGCTAGTTTACATAGTACCTTTCAGCACTACAAAAGCCAGCAAGTAGGGATAAAGCTTCCAAGTCAGCACCAGATTGCTTTCTCCTTGTTCTGTGACTCGAGTGTGTGGAGTCTTCAGCAATAGAGTCTTATCTCAACTTCTGAAGCAGAACCAAGAACTTCTCTGGTGCTTTGTATAGTCAGCAATTTCATGCACCTTTCTCACTATCTACAGTGTAGCAATGGTGAGATCTTCTAAAATTGGCAATGAACTATCAAGTCGAGCTGATTGAATTCACTGGCACACTTGGTCAACACACACACACACACACACACACACACACACACACACACACACACACAGAGAGAGAGAGAGAGAGAGAGAGAGAGAGAGAGAGAGAGAGAGAAAGAGAGAGAGAGTCATGGACACACATGAGCCTCGTGGAGTGCCTTACTCACTATTCTTTTGCTGAAGAGACACCATGACCAAGAGAACTCTTATGAAAGGAGGCATTTAACTGGGGCTTCTGTACAGTTCCAGAGGCTTAGCCCTGTATCATCATGTCAGGAAGCATGACAGCATGCAAGCAGACATGGTGTAGGAGTTCTACATCCTGATCTGCAGACAGCAGGAGGAGAGAGGGAGAAAGACTGGGCCTAGCCAGGGCTTTTGAAACTTCAAAGCCCACCCACCCCCAGTGGCACACTTCCTCCAACAAGTCCACACCTTCTCATCTTTTCAAACAGTTCCACTCCCTGATGACTAAGCTTTCAAATATATGAGCCTACGGGTGTCATTCTTATTCAAACCACTACATGGAAGAAGAAAAAGAGTTAAAGAAGAGGGAAAAAATAAGTGAAAGCAAAAAAGGAAAGCAAGCGCTTACTTGAAAGAATAACAGAAACAGAGGTAATTTCATAAGAGGTTGACGTAATGACCGCTCTAGAAGTAAGACAGGGTCAGCGGGGTGGCCTACAAAACTGCATGTCTTTTACTTGAGAAGTGTGAAATCCGTGCAAGAGGGAGAAAAAACATACAGTAAATTGCAGGTGTAGAAGCCTCCTTATTCCCAAGTTTCCAGTTGCTAGACTCTTTCTTTTTCTCTATTTTATTAAAACTCCCAAAATACTGAAAGGCCTCCAGGCATCATTTACTCTGCATCTGGAAAGCACCCCCAGTGTCAAAGTATTAAACGTATTTATCACTCCAAAGCCCTCTCCTTAGGATGGTTGCATGTTTTCAGTAAAGCAGGAAACACCACAGAAATGATGAAGAAAGGCTCTGTGCACGCACGAGGAAGTATTAAGTGGCTCCTAGGAACTCAAACCTACAGGGCTGTGTTTTGATCCCAGAGAGAGTGGGTGGTGGCCGGCGTGGGTGCCAGAGCCCTGAGTTTTCTGATGCAGATTCCTTGGGTTTGCTGTTCCTTTTACTTCCTTCCGTTCTATTTAGAGAGCATCAGATTTAAAATATTTATAATTTTGGATTTTTAATCATTTAAAAAACGTGTGTGGGGGGGTTGGGGATTTAGCTCAGTGGTAGATCAGCTCGGCAAAAAAAAAAAAAAAAAGTATATGTGTGTGTGTGTGTGTGTGTGTGTGTGTGTGTGCGCGCGCGCGCGCGCGCGCGCGCGCTTGACTGTGGGAGTTTATGTGTATTCAATGAGTTCAGGCACCTATAGAGGCCAGAGAGCATCTAATGCCTGAGAGCTGATGTGAGCCAACTGATGTGGGTGCTAGCAACTGAACCCCAGTCCTCCCTAAGAGCAGTAAGTGCTGAGCCATCTCTCCAGCCTCAAGATTCAAAGATTTTTTTTAAGAGCATATTCCCATGTGTAACCTTTAGGAAACACGCAGAGGCAAAATTCTATCGTGCGTCAGAAGCACTGTCTTCCTTGAGTGTCCCTGTCTGAGGAGCCTGTCTCAGGCAGAGCTTGGATCTAGGGGATATAACTGACACTAAGTTAACTACTGGGAAATTGCCACGGGGCCACTTCTCCCAGGAGAAGACACGGTTTCACCTGATCTGAGTACTCCCCTGTAGCAATGCTGACTAAGAGAGGAACACACTAGGAATCTTCCTAATGCTAACTATAAACGTGAGTGTGTGGTACTTGGTTTTTCTGTGGCTCAGTTTTGTTTGTTTGTTTGTTTGTTGTTTGTTCTTGTGTTTGTCACTCAACTCTAGGTAAAAATATTTTTCTTACGAGAACATAAAGAAACAACTTGTCTTTTTCCTCTGCCCAGAACTCCCAAAATGATGGTGCATGGAAGTCACACAAGTCAGCATCCTTGTCACATCGCTATTGAAGAGGAAAAGCTCTCCGTCCCTCATCTCTGAGTGTGATGTTTGCTGTGAGCTTTTCCTGCAGGGCTTCAGTGATGTCCACGTCCTTTCCTTCTATTTTGTTAGGTTCTGTTAAGTCATAAAAATGGATTGAGTTTTGTTAACTGCTTTTCACACATTACCTGGGATGACTGGGATTCTTCTAGTCTATATTATCCCTGATGATCTGTAGAGGATGTATTTATTTTGTAGTGCTTCTGAAGGCTTGGAAGGGAGTTCATTTTTCAGGCATCAGGAACTCAGCCAACAATGGTAAGGAAGTATCAGAAGCCAGAAACTTTGTGGAGGGCGTTGCTCATTTCATTGTAACATATAATCAGGGGTCCCCCAGAGAATGTGGGACAGTTGTCCCCATGGATATGAGAAAAGAAGCTATTGAATATCTGACGTAGTGTTCTGATGGTCTTTTACATCTTGTAAACTACTTAAGATTCTTTTATTCTTATTCTCCCGTTTCTCTTACTACCTAACTGTAGGGTTTTTTTTTGTTTGTTTGTTTGTTTTTCCTGATAGGAAACCTAAAATTTTTAAATGATAGAAAATGTGTAAAATTCATGCTCACCTCTATTGTCTCATCCTCATTGGTATATTCCTCTTTACTCATGTCTAAGATAAGATAGAAAATAAACCCAGTATTGTATAATGAAATTTTATGTGTAGGATAACCAGGAAATGATTAAACTATATCTGATATTTTAACCACAGGTAGGAAAGTGATTTACTGCAAAGAGCTATTGAAGAGCTGGTATTCTATCAAATACAGCTCACTCACTAAGCTGATTAGTGCTTAACTATGTGGAATAGAGACAAATATTTGCTTTGAAAATAAAGGTAATATGTACAAAGGAATTCAAACCTGAAATAAAAGTGAAATGACAAAAATCAGTATAACATATAAATTGTCAAATTTGGAATAATAGATAATTTTCAAAATAGTCTTTTGAATTCTGTGTTGTATAGCTCTAGCTGTCTTGGAACTCACTCTGTAGGCCAGGCTAACCTTGAACTCACAAAGATCTGCCTTCCTCTGGCTCTTTAGTGCTGGGACTAAAAGCATGTGCCACAACCACCTTGCCAAAATGGTCTTAAAGAGGAAGGAAAATGTGCAGAGGAAGACATATATAAATAAAGAAAAAAATAAGTGCAAAATAGAGTCTCTCTAATCTTGATGAACCCTTACCTCTCTGAATTGATAACGCTGAAAATGAAGACCTGTAAACAGAAAAGCAGGCCCTTCAGGAAGACAGAAGTGATGAGTGCTGGCTAACAGAGCTGAAACGATTAGAGAGGTGAGGAACGTCCAGTGTTCACTCATGCTTGGAGATGAGGGTCACCAGTGTCCGCACAGGAACAGTTTCAGTTGGAAGGACACAAGGAGAAACCTCTTTCTGCAACTCCACTCTCAGCTCTTGGACAAAGTGAGAGTGGACAGACAACAGTGTCTTCCACACACTGCTCCCTTTCCCACTTGGTCATGCTAGAGCTCTCAGCAGATTCCAACCAACTCCTGGGAGGTCTGTTCTGTGCCTTGGCATCTGGGACTTAAGCCAAAAGAGAAAAATCAGACAGGGGAGAAACCGGTGTGATGTTTGATCAAATATGAGGGAAATATCTTTATGTGCTATACAATAGTAGTAGAATTGGTTTTAATGTAAATTTTCAAGTGTGATTTTCAAATTTTCTTCATTTTGTTTCCCACAGGTTAGTATAGATTGTACATGATTGGTTATAAGGATTGGAAAAGTCTCTGCTAAATCTAAATCATATTGAAGTTTTCAAAACTCAAGTGTCTGTTGTAGAGAATATTTTAGTTTCTTTGCAAGATGGGTGTGTGTGCGTGCGTGCATGTGTGCGTGCGTGCGTGCGTGTGTGTGTGTGTGTGTGTGTGTGTGTGTGTGTATGTGTGTGTGTGATGCACATCTGCACATGTATGCCACTATGCTAACATGGAAGCCAGAGGATAATGTTAGACTGTCTTTCTCAATGGCTTCCACTGTATAATTTTTGAGACAGTGTCTCTCACTGAACCTGGAACTGTGTGTTACTAGACTAGCTGGCCAGCCAGACCCTGGGACCTTCCTGTCTTCACTTTTCCTCTACCACTTGGGTTACAGATGCATGCCACAGCTCCCAAATGTTGTGTGGATGCTGAAGGCCTGAACTCAGATGCACATGCTTTCATAGCAAGCCCTTTTGCCCACTGAGCCATGTCCTCATGCCGAGAATGTTTTCATTATTGCACTTACCCCTAACCTCTTTTTAAATTTTTTGAAAATGTATTTCATTATATATATATAGTGTGTGTGTGTGTGTGTGTGTGTGTGTGTGTGTGTTTACATGCATGTGCACATCTGTGCCAAGGGGAGCATGGTACTGTACAAAAATAAGAGGCCAGCTCACGGAAGTCAGCTCTGTTCTGTAACCTTGTGGGATCCTGGGTTCAAATTCAGCTCATTAAGCAGGTGCCCAACACATCTACCCACTGAGCCATCTCTCCATCTCACACCTAATCTCTTAATAGGGTAGAAGCCAACCTTTAAGGAAGTACATAGAATTTCAATAGGCCTATGGATTCAAGTGTTACTGTTTTTGATTCTTGATCTTCTGTTAAATTAAATGTCCTTTTTAGGACTGTACAGGGCAGAATTTAATCATAATATATGCTGAAGCAGTGAAATACCCAGAAGCTTTTCCCCACATAATGATACATGCTAGTTATTTGACATCTAATTGCTACCACTTGTAAACATAATGAGGTGAGGGAAAAAATATGAGTGTTTTAGTTGACTTTAAAGACATCCACCCCAGCATAAATCCTATTAATTGCTTGGATGTGTGTTGGGTTATTTATGAGGACTCTCAGCATGGAGCCAAGATGAGACAAATAGATGAAGCATACTTGTGTTGTCATGGATGCCAATACAAGGGCTTAATGAAGAAATCTGGGGGTAATTTGTGAAGAATGATTATGTGAAACCTG
Organism: Onychomys torridus; assembly: GCF_903995425.1. Taxonomy (NCBI): domain Eukaryota; kingdom Metazoa; phylum Chordata; class Mammalia; order Rodentia; family Cricetidae; genus Onychomys; species Onychomys torridus. The sequence continues at coordinate 49,259,259 of NC_050461.1, read as the reverse complement.
TACTAGTATCATAAAAACTAAAATATCCCTCTTTTCCCCAATCTCTCTCTTCTCCTTCAAATTCCCTCTCCATCCCCTTCCCCATCTACATCTTCTGCTCTTCCCCCATCACATCCTTTTGATGTCCCCTTCCCTGCCCACTTCCTCTCTTGTCTTTCCCTGTTGGTGCCCACTTAGGTTTCCTAGTGGCTTCACCCAGCAGGTCTACGTAAAGAGGATGATTGGATCATAGGCTTGAGTGCCAGGTGTCTGAGATGGTCTGCACTTGACTGTACTGGGGGGAGGTCTTTTGCTCCACCCCTTGGCATTCCTTTAAAAACTCTAAGGCAGAGAGAGTCAGGGCCGGATGGACTAGGATCCAGGCCCACCTGAGACTATCCTGTATTTTCTATCTGTTTCTCTCTCCTCTATACTTCTAACTAATATTTCCTGCTGCTCCTACTTGAGAGTACTCTGGGGAAAAATGGGGGTGGGTGCCCCCCCACATTTCCCTTATTGCCTATACTTTTAATTTTCCATTTGAACGTCACTTATTTTTTAATTGCTATAAAATATGATTCTCTAATAAATAAACCATAGTTTACTTGAAACCATTACCTGTTCTAATCCCTGATTTAAGCACTGTAGTGAGTATATCTACACTGGGTCACTGGAATTGGTTTAATAAATACTGATTGGTCAGTATCCAGGAAGGAAACTAGGTGGGACAATCAAACTGAGGACTGAGATGAAGAAGGGTGGAGTCAACTGATACAGAAGCCATCCACCTAAGAAGCAAGATGCTAGAAGACAGGTAAAGTCATGAGACACACAGCAATACATAGACTAATAGAAATGGGTTAATTTAAATATAAGAACTAGTTAGTAATAAGCCTGAGCAATCAGCCAAATATTTATAATTAATATAAGCCTTTGTGTGATAAATTGGAAAGCAGTTGCTGGGTATTTGGGAACAGGCGGGTAGGAGAGAAGGCTTTGTTTGCATGAAACTCTTCAACTAGGTTAGAAGTGATATAAACCAAAATCATGTTTATTAAATTGCCTTGCTCTCTCATACTAATATGGTAAACTGGAGGTTTATTGGCTCACTAGTTGCACTGCCCAGTTCTCTACTGTGCTTTTCCAGCTCTGGTTCCTGGGCTCCAGGGCCCTTTTATCCTTTCTTCAGCTTAATGGGTTTGGCTTTAAGGAAAATTGAACACCTGATCCAATCCTCTTTTGAAAACAGATTTCTCCCTGAATGACTGTGTTTTACATCCTTCACACTGTTTGTGGGCTGCTTATCATTTATATTTGTCTGCAGAACGATGAATAATGTTAGTAATTATATTAAAACATTATTTTCCCTTTTCTATGAATGATTAAATAACCAGAAGTTATAATTCAACTGTGTTTATTCAAACAGTAGTAGCTGAGTTTGGGGGAACACAAATGCAAATATGGAGAAATGCATAATTGATAAATATGTGTTATTAGGTCCAGTGTAAGGTTTATAATATATTAGCTCCAAGCATTCCATGGTGGAGGAGATGCATACACATAATATTTCAATAATGTGACCTTTAAGCTAGATCATATTTAACTTTGCTCTGTAGATAGGTATATTAGGAATTCAATGTTAATGAAACACCTCAAGGTAAAATAAGGTCTTAACATTAAAGAATAAGGAAACACAAAAGTCAGGAAACAGTCTAAAATGATGCATGTCTCAGCTTATCCAGGCTCCCATGATCAAATGTGGGACACTTTCAGAACTAGTTTGAAGACAGATTATAGATCATTGATCAAAGCTAAATTTATAAGTGTACACTTATATCAAATGAATGTATATGTGCATATACACTCAGGCAAAGGCATGCTCAGGACAGGGGAGGAAGGAATTGATGTCCATACAAAGAAATACTGAGTGAAAACACAATTGTAGGGCTCTATTTATAAAATGATCATTTAAACACCATGCTAGGAAAAGCTTCAAGTAAGAATCACAGGTGAGCAAGTGAATGATGTGACAAGTATTGGGTAAAAAATCTGAGGACTAGTAGGCTATATGCCCTGACTCTATAAATGTCATAGTAGATTATTACTTTCACAGAGGAAAATATCAATTTTATTGTTGGAAAGCCTGGCAGAGCCCTGAATAACCTGAGGTAGAACTAATGTGAATAATATTGAAATAGCTTTCTTCTGATAGGATGCATAAGTCAATGTGGCCTTAAAACAGCAACCAAACTCCCAGTCTGGAAGACACAAAATCCCTCTACATCAGTGGTCCTCAACCTTCCTAATGCCGCAACCCTTCAAGACAGTTCCTCATGTTGTAAAATTATTTCTGTTGCTACTTGATAACTGTAATTTTGCTGCTGTTATAAATCATAATATAAATATCTGTGTTTTTGTTATCTGTATTATCTGATAGTCTTTGGGGGACTTGACCCATGGATTGAGAAGCATTGCTAATCAGGAGCCCCACCCCAACAAAAATAATGACAAAAAAACAATTCCAGAGAACCAAGATCTAAATAAGCCTGTGTCTTCTACCCTGTTCTGCAAATTCCTCCAGGATCTATCCAGAATCAGAGAGTGACCAAGAAAGCAGCAGCTCTGAGTAGAGGATTTATGTGAAGGGCACGGAGCTGACAAGGCTGCTGAATGCAGTGGGGAGGAAATGCTATGCTACAGTAAGGGAACCTGAGGGCATGCTAGAAAAATACCTCTTCAAACTGACCCTAGAGGGATACACGCAACCCTACATTGGCCATTCCTGGTCCCTGCCTTTCATGCTGGCGTATGGCCTGTAGATAGACCTGGGACAGTTTGCCAACGAGTGTCAGGATAGGAAACACAACATGGAAGCTGGAGTGGCACTGGATTAGGAGGAGCTGTGCACCCATCAACAGCCATGCCCCCCAAACAGGGACAATATACATAAAACATAACAGGGCCTGGCAGCCCACACTGACCTTGGCAATGAGAAGCCTCTGCACATCACTTCTTCCTCCCTTTTCATGCCCCCATATCAGATCAAAGGGAAAAAAGGGGATGTAATTTGAGAGATCATAGGCCCAGTATGAGTAAGTTGATGTAATATGATGGTCGAGTTTACCTTAGAGGAATTAACGAGTTAGGGGTGGGGAGCAGAGAATGCTTGCATCATTTGACATCCTAGGCTCTACTCCCTTAAGTCTGGTGGCCAGTGGATGAGTAAACTCATATGGGATACAGAAATCAATAATGACCGCATCCATTACATCTGTCTTGTTTCCTCAGGAGAGGAAACACCGAGACAGAGTTAGCTTTTCCAGAAACATATTTTGATGTCTAAAATTAAATATTCAATTATTTAAGAAATAAGATAAAATAATGCAACAAGATAAACAAAACAATATTAGAAATAAAACCTCACAATATACAATACTATAGAAAGGTCTCTGGGGTAGTAACTATATGCTTCTGAGGAATCACTTAACTTGTGCATATTCAAACTTTCCCCCTGAAATAGAATAATTGCAAACACTTGTTTCAGAGTTATGAAAATTAACATTTATGTATGTGTAGGAATAATCATGAATTTCATATATGTGGCACTCATATACTCATGTGTGTTTGTATATTGTATAACATATGTAGCAAATATGATTTAAAGTAGTATCCCTTTTTTTTAACATCAAAGTTGGGAAAAATACAGCATTTGTACCACACTTGCTTATGTGTATGATTCCTGTGATGATTCCCACTAGATCAGTAGGCACAGTCCTTTTGTGCCTCTATCAAAGTATTGTAAGACCTACCTGAGAGTGTCATGAAAAATATATTAATATATTTCTTATGAACTCTTTATACATTGTTCAAATACATACTCTCATGTTGATATTTCATTCTGTACACTCCACTATATAAAAAGTTTCTTTGTGTTTGGATATTTCCTTGACATATAATTATTTGTTTTAATCATAATATCTTCTGATACTGTGACTTCATAGGAAACATGACTTGGTCTCTGCCCCTGGTTTCTGTAAGGCATTCCAGACACCCCCGATCCTCTTCAAGAAGGACTTTTTTATAGGAGTATTTTGTCTTTGACCCTGGACATGGTCCCTATGTCTGACACAGAGCCAAATACCACAGCCAACATACACTCCTAAAATGTCCTAGGATGGAAAGCTCTACTATCCTAAGGAGTAGGCCATTGGTGGGCTCCTGTCCAGTCCCAGGATGAGGGATGGTTGACAGAGAAAACAACTTTGCATTTAAGGGCTGGAATTCTAGTCCTGATGCCTTGCCTATAGGGAGGGGAGAAGGTCTACAGGTTGAGTTCATCGTGAATAACCAAAGATACCATGGCTCATGTCTTTATAAAGCAGCCTCAATAATCACCCCAAGAGACATAATTCAAGGAGCTTTCAGAATGAAGAAAACCTGGAGGTTCTCAGAACAATGTTGTATCCAAAAAGGACATGAGCACTCTACACCCCTTCCCACACACCTAGTCTGCTGTATCTCTCCATATTCTCTCCCACATCCTTTACTAAACCAGGAAATGTTGACCTGAGATCTGTGAGTCATATGGCAAACATCAAACATTCATACATATAAAACAAATAATTTTTTTAAAAAGATATCAAATATTTGATATTGAGTTGGGTTTTTTTTCCCCATAGCTTGATTTCCTTTCTGAGAGAGCAGTTTCCATGGAAATAGTTCTAGATCCCTTAGGGTTTTCCTTGAATAATATTCAGTATTATGAAAGGAGATTTATTGAGTTGGCTTGTGCAGTGTGGGCTAGCTACTCTAAGAACTCTTCTCTATACACCAGAGTGGCCAAGAATCCAGGAATGGCTTGGTCCATAAGCAGAGTGCCTGGGCGGTCTGAAGCCAAAGAGGAAAGTATAGATGTTCATGGAAAGTCTCTAGTATTGACTCTACATTGATGTAATGGGAAGATGGCAACAGCCAAGGAGGGCACAATTGCTCACATAGAAGTGAAGCCTCTTTTGTCCTCAAATGCATTACATATGGGCCCCGCTTTGGAAGTTACTGTTGCTTATGAGGGTGGCTATTCCCATCTATCTCACTTTGCTCTCCCTGGAAAGAGCCTCAAAGTCTCACCTTAAGTAGTTCCTCTTGGTAATTCCAAATTCAATCAAGTTGATAGTGAAGAGCAGCCATCATACTAGATATCCAGGACTCTTCACTGTAATGGTTAGGCATGAAAATCAGCTTAACTGGACTGAGAGGCACCTAAGAGATAAATAGAGTGTGCTTCCGGGTGTGTCTGTGTGGATATTTCCAGAGATAATGAGGTCTTGGAGACTCTGATCTAATCAACAGTTTAATTCATCACTGGTTTCAGTATTTGAACTAGCTACCAGGAGACAGTAGATATTTAGGAGATGAGGCCAGTGGGAAGACGTAGGTCATAAGTCTTTCTTTATTGGCCCTCCCTATCTGCTGTGCTTTCTACTATCTGGCTGCCATGAGGTGGCCAGTTCCGCTCTGCGAACATCCTATGAGTCTTTACCTCATCACAGAAATGATGGGCCAGTCAACCACAGATTGATAACTCTGAAACCAGGTAAAAAGGAAATGATCCTCCTTCCAACTGCCTCCAGTATGCCCAATAACAGGAAGCTAAAGATGGTAATGCTCTGTTCAAAATGGCCTTACTCAACATTGGCATTGACCCTCCTTGTTTATATCCAAGACACCTTGTCAAGGCCTTATCACTGTTTCCTGATCTGTACTTCTGTACTCAACAGTATCCTTTCACTTATGCATTAACTTTCAAACTTATGAAAAAGGAAAACCTTCTTTTCGGAGCTTTCTATCATATGCCTCAAAATATAATATTTCATCTCTCACATGATGGCAACCTTCTTCCTCTTTCCACGAGTAGCTTCCTTCTGCTCTTGTTGAGGCTGCAGAGCCTGGATGGCAAACACAACTGGTGATTCTCAGCAGTTCATTCCCCATTTTTCCCTACGTCTCTCTTTAGACAAACCTATCTTGGTCTGTAATTGCTTTCAAGTCTGTATTACCACTTTTCACTTTCTACAACAAGTCTCTTCTAATTGAATAATGCCCTTGTCAGTACCCTCACCTGAGGATGATTTGGAATTCAAAACATATTTAATAATAAATGAATGATAAGATACAACCTCATCTTACACCTTTCTTTCTATTTTCAAATTTACACACCTTATTGTGAGCTTAACATTTTGAATCGATAGCCTCATGCCTCCAACTTTATTTTATAGCATCAGAAATACTCATCTCTGTTCCTAAAGCAGGTCAGCTGCATTGCAGACCTATAGATTTCTGTAAGCTGTACCATCATGCCTGAAATTACGAATGAAGCACCCAGGACTTGGGTCTCTCCTACCTAGAATACAGAATGTGTGAAAGAAGCAACAGCGGCAACAGCAGTCCCCTTGAGAACAAGAATGTTTTTCACTTGCAGAGTAAAAGTTTCCTGTTGCTATAAGCTTGAGGTTTGTCTGGTTCCTTCTGTGGCCTTCTGATGTTGAGAAATCGCCAGAGTATAAATTTAGGGTACCACTGGATTAGATGCTATTACTCACAAAGGTGTGTTTGAGCTACCCCAAACAACCTCATCAGCAGTAAATTTAGTCCAAATCTGTACATTCTGGAACCATGGGAGGTGGTGCTTATTAGGATGCTTTTAAATAAAGCCCACAAGCTTAGAGCTTAGGTATGCCTTTGATGATTTCTCATTCTAATTGGCTCCCTGACATTTAACCAACATGAATGTGAGTTCACCTAAGGTTAAGGTGCTTCTGTGATTCATTATGTTGACTGATCTCCTGTGTTAGCCAGCCTACCCCTGAGCCAGGGCAGAAAGCATGGCCTGACAAGGCAATCATAACTGTAGGAAATCTTTTCGGCACACTGGTGATGTAAGGACCATGCTTTGTAGATCCCTAAGGACTTCTCAAGGTTCTGTACTCAACAAGAGACTGCAGAAGAGAAATGCCCTGCTCCAGCATGTCTCCACAGGGTGTGACCTAACCATGAAACTGATGTGCAGCATGCAGCACCATGTGGGTCCAGGTAACTGGGTGCACGGCCAGGTCTAGAGAAGGAAAACTTGCCATCATTTCATACCAAATTGTAAAAAAAAAAAAAAAAAAAAAAAAAAAAATGGATAGTATTACCTTCACTGAGATGATGTCATCCTTCTGTGCATGTGCCCCAAAGTTATCACTTGGCAAGAGAAACTCTATGCTCCCAACACATAATGATAGACAAGGGGGAGAGGATTAGGAGGAAGGAGGGGAGAGATCAGGAGAGATGCAAAAGAAGACTAAGCTACAAAGAATGAGAGCAGATGAAAGTCCCCTGGCAGCGCAAATATTCCACCTGCTTGCCAGGACTGGCAGCTCTGGCGGGGAGCCGTTCAGCAGTCTTTGACTTTTAGCAGTGCAGAAATGATCCATTTATAGCTATGTGTTTGGAGAGCTTCAAGAACACAAAATGATCCTTCCCAGGCTCCAGTTCCACTGTTGGAGGTACCAGCACCAGACCTACCCACCCACTGGGTAGAAAAGGATTTTCCAGGGAAATTGTATGTCTTGGGTAGAGAACGGGATGGCTTGGCCAAGCTGGATAATGTTGAAATAATTCCCTACACGTGAGTAAGAATTGCAAACAAACACAGACAAACAGACAACAAAAAGGAAAAAAAAACACCCAGGAAGCTTGGGAGGAGACAACTTGCTAGAAGCTCTTTACTAAGCAGTGCCCCTTTCATCGTAAGGGACTCCACATAGACAGCCTTGGTCACAGGCTCTGGCCTATCAACTAGGGTGTGTCTTAAAAGATTAAGATGATGAATTTTACTAGTCCTCAACTATATGCTGGTTGCTGAGTGACTAGCCACACTTTCAAGGTCCGTCTATCTCTTAAGCACCTAATCAAAAGATGAAGAAGGAAAAGAAATGAGAAAATTTAGATCAGAAGGGATAGAGGATGACGCTGTTGGGACTATTGGCCTTAGTGCCATACACAACACTAGAATTCATAATAATTGTTTTGGGTTTTTTGGGGTTTTTTTGTTTGTTTGTTTGTTTTTGGTTTTTTGAGACAGCATTTCTCTGTGTAGCTTTGCACCTTTCCTGGAACTCACTCTGTAACCCAGGCTGGCCTCAAACTCACAGAGATCCGCCTGGCTCTGCTTCCTGGGTGCTGGGATTAAATGTGTGCACCACCACCACCTGGCTCATAATAACATTATTAATAAAAGCATACATTGTTCTTTTTTTGTGTCAGAAAAATAGAAATCAAACACAATCTGCTTCCAATGGTCACCATAAATCCAAAATTTAAGTGTGTTAAATAAAGCTTCTGGGTATAATCAATCATCTTTAAAATTCTGTATGCAGTTGTCGTGACCTCACAGAATAATGGAGTTTTCTAGTGAGCACCTGCCTCAACAGAATGCAAAGTCCAGCAGTGTCCCAGGCTGATTTGGTTGCTGTAACAGAAGACCAAAGACTGGGTGATTTATAGGCAAAAGACTTATTTTCCCTTCAGTTCTGTGAAGTTCAGCAGAAAGGGAAGATTCCATTGCAGGCGAGGACTTGCCTTCTGTGACCTAGCACATTGGAAGGGTGAGTGGTCTATCTTCAGCCTCCAAAGGACACTAATCCCGTGCGGTGCGTGAGGGCTTCACTTTCATGATGTAATCACTTCCAAAGGCTCCCACTCCCTGATACGACTGCTGTGATAACTAGGGTTTCAACTAAGGAAGGGGCTGGGGATATTCCAAACAAGGCAAATTGGCGCCACCTGGCTCCTTCTGAGCTGTACACTAGCAAACCGTGAAGCCAGTATGAGAAGTGTCACGAGCACAGAAAGCACTGAGGGCCACAAGGTGGAGGATGGCTGCACCGCCACACAAAAAAGGAACAAAGAACAAAATTCGAAGTTGGCAGCCTGGTCTACAGATCGAGTTTCAGGACAGCCAAAGCTACCCAGAGAAACCCTGTCTCAGGGGAAAAACAAAAACAAAAACAAAAATAAAAATAAAAATAAAACAACAACAACAACAACAAAAAAAAAACAAAAAAAAACAGTTCATAGGTGGGGATGAAGAGAGGGGAGGATAGAATGAATATGTTCAAAATACATTTTATGAAATTCTCAAAGACTTAACAATTGTTTTACAAAGAAGTCTTTTTCAAGATGAAAACAGAGTTTTCATATATGAAAAAATTATAGCTTTGGCATAGGCAATATTGATTTCATTGGTATCTTAAATACTGTGGGGTTTTGTATGATGCTTTAAAAAGTGGATAATCTGGTCCTCAGGTCTAGGAGTGAGAAGACAGCAAGTGATTCTAAGTCTCCAGCAGAAGAAAGAAGTAAAGATCTCTCCCCTACATGACATCACTTGAGCAATTAAAACTTCCATCAAGATCTGGAACTTTAGGAGCTGGAGAGATGGTTCAGTGGTTAAGAAGTATTGGCTGTTCTTCTGGAGAACCCGGGTTCAATTCCCAGTACCCACATGGCAGCTCACAGCTGCCTGTAACTCCTGTTCCAAGGATCCAATGTCCTCATACAGACATGCATGCAGAAAAAAAAAAATCAATGTCCATAAGATAAAAATAAATAAATTATTTTAAAAATATCCAGAACCTTGTGACTTTCTCTGCTAGCCCATGCCCCTAGAGTATGTTCTCTGCGGTCCCTGTGAGAAGCAGGGATAGTGAGGTAAGCGCCAAACAGGTGGGCATCTGAGACAAGATGTTTGTAGAACAGAAAAGGAGATGAAGGAGTGTGTGTGAAGAGCCGCACTGGTTAACTTCAGCACTTGTGAGATGGGGGAAGGAGGACCCATGGTTCAAAGTCAACCTCCTCTATAGCAAGTCTGACACCAGCCTGATCGCAATGCGACCCCATTTCAAAAAAGAAAAAGGATGCGACTAAAAATATAGAAGTGCAAACTATTGGTGTCCAAGAGATTATAAAGATATAAGAAGACTACCTTTGGGTTTGAAAGAATAAGAAAGTAGGCTGTGTAAAGGTAAATACTAGAAGTTGAAAAGAGTAGAAAATGAGCAAGAAGAAATCAGTAATAAAGGGGGAAACTATTTAAATGATTTTGACATGTTTAGCTTAATCTCTGGGAATAAAAAATTCTATGTTACTATTCACAAAAAAAAGAATACAAATAAGCAATGTGGAAATACGTTATATATGAAATTAATCTGAGGGATCTTTAAAAAAATAAAGATTCAAGAAAAAGCAACCCATATGAACAATCCTGAAATGGAGCGAGCCCTTCCCCCAAATGTTGTAGAATGCTACTTGAGAGGAAACTGTATATAAGCAGTGAAAAGAGGTGATTTTCTTCTTATGAATTTCTGCAAACTGCTGAGGGGTGGGGAAAAGGAAGGGAAGAGAAAGTCACAGAACAGGAAGTCCCTGGGCTAAGGCAGCTTCAAAAGGTTTTTCTTAGAATCCGAACAGAAGTGCACAGCACCATCTCAAGAACATGACCCAGTGCATCTGCTCTCTGCACTAAGATCAGCAGAAGGCGAGACCCACAGGTGGACAGTCAGAGTCTTTACTCATGTCCTGCTGTAGGCCAATTATAGAGGGAGAATCCACAGCTTTTCTACATAACCATGGCTTATTGACCAAGGAGCTATGGATGTATAAAAGTCACATACAGAGTGATCCAGATGTGACTTAGGGAGTTAACTTATCTGTAATATGTTTTACATGTATTAGAAAAAATTCACTTTATAATAAGTTCTGTAAGTTCTGAAAACTATATACAGTTTGATATGTACCACTAGGATGAAGATATAGACCAACATATTGATCTCCTCCAGTTCCCCTGTACAGCTATCTGGTAAGCACTTCTCTCTACCCTCAGATCCTGGCCACTGTTTATATCCGTTTCTGTCTGTAATTCTGTATTTTTCAGAATGGGACATGTTACAGTCAGTTTTAACTATCAATTTAGCACAACTTTGACTTATCTGGGAAAAGAATCTCAACTGAGGAATTGCCTAGATGAGATTCTCCTGTGGTGTCTATAGGAGAACATCTTTATTGTTACTTGATATAATGGGAATCAGTCCACTGTAGGTGGTACCAATTCCTAGACAGGTGGTCTTGAACTCTACAACAAAGTTGGCTGAATGTAACCTTGTCTGGCAGCCAGCAAGTGATATCCTCCATGGCTCCGTCATACTTTTTTGGCTGAGAAGTGAGTTCCCTGTTAGAAGGTTGTCTTAGTTACTTTTCCATTGCTCTGATAAAACCCTGTAAGCAAGACAACTTTCAATAAATGCATTTAACTGAGCTTATGTGTAGCATGAATTGTTAGAGGGTCTTATTAATAAAATTAAACCTGAGCAAGGTATTGGGTTAAAGCTGGAAGATCAGAGAAGCAGAATAAGCCACAGCTCTCTCATCTAGACAATTCCTCAGCTGATCCTGTTTCCTCAGACTGGAAGCCTCTGAGTCTTCATTCAGAATGAATCTAGCTGAACTGTGCTGCTCAAAGCCTAAAAGCTTAACCAGCCAAAAGCTTCTAGTTTCTGGTCTTCATACCTTATATACCTTTATGCTTTCTACCATCATTCCCTGGGATTAAAGGCTCACTTTCTGGGATTAAAGGCACGAGTCACCATGCTTGGCTGTATCCTTGAACACACAGAGATCCAGGTAGATCTCTGCCTCTGGAATGCTATGATTAAAGGCGTGTGCTACCACTGCCTTTCCTCTATGTTTAATATTGTGGCTGTTCTGTTCTCTGACCCCAGATAAGTTTATTAGCATGCACAATATTTTGGGGAACACAATACCAGAGCAAAGGAATGGGGGCAGAAACAGCTAAAAGCTTACATCTCAAAGGGCAAGCAATAGGCAAAGAACACACTGAAAATGTCAAGAGTCTTTTGAAACCTCAAAGCCCACCCCTAGTGATACACCTCCTCCACCAAGGCCACACCCTCTAATCCTTCCCAAGGAGTTCCACCACCTGCAGACAAAGTATCCAAACCTGTGAACCTGTCAGGGCCATTCTGATTCAAACCAGCACAGAGATAATGCTGTATGGAATTGCAAGCAAGTCTGCCTTCAGCTCCTGCCTTGATTTCCCTCAATGATGAGCTGTGACCTGGTGTTGCAAGTGAAAACAAGCCCCTTTCTCTCCTGCATTGCTTTTGGCGAAGGTGGTTTATCATAACCACCAATGAGACTAGAACAATACATAAGTACAATCAAACATTATACAGTCTTGGAGTCTTACTTTTTCATTAAGCATGTAATCCAATTGGCATTCATTCCTGTAGTTATATCAATTATTCATTTGATTTTACTGCTTGTTGGTGTTCATTTTTATAGATGTACCACAGTTTATTGCTCATTGCCTAAAAGAGGGCTCTCTGAGAGCTTTCCAACTTCTGACAGTTGGGAAGAGGAACCACTACAAATATTTGCATCTAGGTTATTGTGGAGATGGGAGATTTGTTATGTTTTGCTCTTGAAAAAATATATAGGATAGGAATGTATGGACCATGTGGTAAAGGTATGGAAACTAAGAAAATAACAAATTTATTTCTTCCATATCATTTTTATCATACTGTCATCATATGGAAAACCTATATCTTACTAGTTTCAATCCCCAATGCTACTTAAAGACATTATTTCAAATTAATTATTTGACTGGGTACACAGAGGTACTTCATTGGATTTTTTAATGTACATTTCCCTGATGATTAATAATACTGTGTGTATTTTATTTACTAAGTTATGGCCTGCATATTTTATTAGGTCAAGTGACTGCTATAATCATTTGATATCTTTCTAGTTATCTGTTTTATGGTTAAATTGTAAAATGGCTTCATATATTTTACATTAAAATCCATTTTATGGTCTATGTTTTACAAACCATTTCTTCTAAGTGGTTGTCTTTATTATTATTATTATTATTATTATTATTATTATTATTATTATCATTACCATTACACTATTGTCTTTGGGGAAATAGAAATTCCCTCCTGCCTTCCTTCAATATTTTTCACCCATTCTTACTTGTCTTGCTTTGTGACATGGAGTTTAAACAGGTTGTCTGTGTGACTGTGGGTTTGGTGCTATCCATTGGAGCCTGGTAGGCTAAGCAGTGGATAAACAGCTGAAGACAAGGACTCTTCCTCTCCTGGAATCTATCAAAAGCCAACACAATGGAAGGAAGGCATAGGGCCTGCGAGCCACACCTCTACCCTTGAGTCTTGAGAAAGCCAGTCTTGTATATTCACAAGCCCAGTGCAAGTATCAGCAGTTGTAATGAGTTCAGGGTTACAATTATTATGTCATGTCTAGAGGTTGGCATTTCATAGCCCGTTTCCCTATCATTTTCCTGCACTCTCTTCTGTAGTGTTCCTAAGCCTTAGAAGGGATGATACAAATATCTTGTTTGGGACTGTGCCTTCAACCGTTTCTTACTCTCTGCATCTTGAATTGCTATGAGTTTCTGCACTCACTGCAGTTGACTGCAAAGAGCAGCCTCTCTAAGTAAGACCCAGACTGGCTCTGTCTATTGATGTGATATTTAGGTATTTAGAAAGCAGCTTGATGCTATGCCGACTTCAGTTAAACAACAGTATCAAGGTCTCTGTGCTCCCACTTAACCTATGACCTTCACAGGAATGGGTTTTTGACAAGGCAAGGCATGGATTCCCTCATGTGGAGCAGCCATCATATCCAACCAGAGGGTGCTTGGTTGCCCCCATAACGGTCATAGATGGGCATATTTTGCCTTTATGATTGCTGTGGAAGTTTTTAAGGTTCATAGTTGGCTACTACTGTTGATGCCTTTTCTCCACCAGCAGCTTGCATCTAGAATTTGGGAGTTAGCTAGCAGGAGCAGAGTTCCTGGATCACTATCTGTATATCTTGCTTCCAAGATATGTGGTGCCATACTGGGCACTGGGAATTTTTGCTAAGTAGCCCCTGCTTCTAGGAACAGCACCATCTAGCTATGAAGGATAGCTCCCCTCAATCTCCCTTTGATATACTTAATGGGGTTACAAAACAGTAAGCTTCCATTATGGGGTTTTTCCACAACCTTCTATTTTGTTTCCCTGATCCTCCATTCTCTGCTTAGACCTTTCTATCTCCACGGTTCTCCCTCTCTACTTTCCTTTCACCTATATTCTACTACCCCTTTTCCTTAAGGCAGCCCACTCTCAGTGTCCTTCTAGTTTCCTGGATCCCCAGAAACTGTGGGAGCCCACAGAGGCTTCCCAGTGAGATCCGAGCTTGCTTTACCCAGCAGGGCTGCATTAGGGGATGGCCTGACCACGTACATGGTCACCAGGTGTTTGAGATGGTCTGCACTTGGCTGTGCTGAGGGGAGGTCCATCCTTTGGCAGTCCTATAAAAAGCCCTTGAGAAGAGACAGACGGGGCTGGTGGGTTTGGACCCAGGCCCTCCCAAGGCTAACTTCTGTTTCTATCTGTCTCTCTCCCTCTATATTTCTATCTAAATATTCCTCACTTCTCCCTGCTTAAGAGTACCCTGGGGGGAAAAGTGGGGGCAGACCCCCCACAGGAACTCTGGAGTAAATGAATTAAACTAAAAAGTCAAAGCTGGGTATCCACATATGAGAGAGTGCATGTGTCCTTCCCAGCCTGGGTAATCTCACGCAGTATAATGTTTTCAGTTCCATGTATCATTCTTCCAATTCCATATTTCCTTGAAGGAGAATGAAATCCCATTGTGTAGACATACCACACTTTCATTAACCATTCATCAGTGGATGGCTATCTAGGCTGCTCCCATTTCCTAGATCCTGGTACTAGAGCAGCAATACTATAGATGGGCTGGGCTCTCTGTCAAATAAAGTAGAGGCCTTCCAGAATATGCTCCATATTTATTTCCACAGTGACTGACACTAGTTTACACTTTTTACTGTGTGCCTTCAGCGAACAATTTAAACTTGACAGTATTATTTGTATTTGTTATTGAAGCCTTCTTTGCAAGTGATTGTTTGCAACATCCAGAAAGCATAATATTTAAAACTATGTCCTATATGTCTGGAAATTTTCACTCCCTGACCCAGCTTGACCCTTGATGTTACTTTTACTTGTTATTTTATACATGTGGCTTCACATATACTCCAAATATTGTTTTAATAGTTTTGTTTTAAACAGTCAAATATTCTTAGTAGGGAAACTGCTATATTTTGGGGGAAATAATGACTGATTTTTGATGTTCTATATTACACTTTTCCATTGTTTTTTGTTTTGTTTTGTTTTGTCCTTTTCTGGACTGAAATAATGTGCACCAGTGCCAGCAACACATGAACATGCACACAAGTATCTGCACATACACAAAAACTTATTTTTGCTAATTTTAAATATTTGGGAATGTGTCAGTCTTAGCTTTCAATTTCTACCAACCAATTTTGCAAAATGAAGTAGGACTTCAATTACATGTATACTGCAATGAGTGGATTTATCTCAGAGATTTGTAATACTGTATTCATATTTTCAGGCTGTTTCCTCTGAATACATTAATGTGTATAGTTCTTTGAGTATGCTTATTTATTTCCCAAATCAAATCTGTTAGTACCATCAAGAGTACTTTAAATTTCAACCTCTGTATTTTTCTCCTTTGAAATCCATTTTCTTATTATTATATTAATATTCCATGTCTCCAAGTAAAATTTTCATCTCTTCCTGTCATAACTGATTTTATAATAAGACTTACTGTATATAACTCACATACATAAATTATTCTTGAATATTGTATAACTCAGTAGAATATTTTATATTCCCAGAGTCATATAACTAATTGGCATTAACTAAATTTAGAACATTTTATCACACTAACAAACATACTCACACATACACACACACACACACACACACACACACACACACACATATATATATATACATACATGTATGTTCACACATATATATGCATATGTATATAATATATGTTTGTGTGATAAAATGTTCTAAAGTAATTATGCTGGCTATATATAATATACATGTAGACAGATATTTGTGTGTATAAGCCTACATTTGTATACATATATATGTATATATATGTAGCATATAAATATGTACAGCATAATTACCATGAGCATGCCTCCCCTACCCTTTGATAACTACTGTATGATTTGTATTTTTTCTTAACAAAAACCATAATGCATTAAATAAATCATGTATGGCCTTTGAAAGTGAGTCTTTTCACTTACTGTGATGTTTTCAATATCTGTATAAAAGTTCTTACCTTACTTCATTTTTATTGTTGAATAATATTCCCTTGCATGGAAATGATACATTTTGTTAATGCCTTAAGCAGTTGAAACACTTGAGTTGTTTTGACTTCCTGGCTTTTATGAAAATACTATTTGCATAATATAGTATGAATGTTTCATGAAGAATTCTAGCAAGTCCATTAACTCTGTATTTTCCATTTTCTAGGGATAATGAAAAGTCTTATGAAATGGCCATACTATTTTATAATCCTCCTAAGGATGTAAAATAGTTCCAAATTGCATACATCTCCTTATTCCATTCTCCATCCCCATGTGTGTGAAGTAAAAGTTTATTGGGGATAATTTCATTTTCATAACACCAATAAGCCTGAACATATTTCTATATGTTTCATTATTACTGCTGAGCTATGCTGCTCTTTTTTATTGTTGTTGTTTGTTTGTTTTTAGTTTTTTTGCTCATGCTTTTACATAAGGGTATCTTTGAAAAATTTGAGTGGAAACATATTTTTTGAAGTATAAGTTTCTTTTTTTTTTTTTTTTTTTTTGAGCTGAGGACCAAACCCAGGGCCTTATGCTTGCTAGGCAAGTCCTCTACTACTGAGCTAAATCCCCAACCCTGAAGTATAAGTTTCTTAATGCACATATTTTCTGTGATATTTGTGAATATGTTCTCGCATTCTCTGATATGTATTTTTTTCTTGATAGTACCCCCTGAGGTATGCATATTTTTAAATTTTGATGAAATCCAATGACTTTCTTTGTTATTTTCATTTTGGGTAGTGTCAAATCTAAGACACCAGTGTATGGTGGCATGTTACAAATACCTATGTCACTTTAAATAGTTTCAAAGGTTTACATTTTTCTCTTATACTTAATTCTAGGATTCATTCAGAGTTAAAATGTTGCTCTGGTTTGAGGTGGTATTCTAAATTCACCCTACTACACATGGGAAATAAATTATTAGCACTATTTATTGGAAAGATCTTTGTTTACATTTAAATTATCTTATCACTTTGTTGAAAATCAATTCACCATAAACATAATGCTATGATTTAAATGTTCAATTCTATCCCATTGAGTTATTTTTAATGCTCAGTTACCATAGCTTTGTAGTAAGTTTTGAAGTTAGGATAGGTAAGTATTCTTATTTTATTATTTTTTTCAATGTTATTTTCATTATCCAAGTATTTAACTTTTTTATATAAACTCAAGGTTAAATTTATTGATTTCAGAAAAAAGAAGCATAACAATTAATTTGAATATTTATAGCCAAATTAGAAACAGTATCACAATGTTCTCAATGCTCCTGACAGTTCAAAAATGGGGATACCTTTCACATACTTCAATCATTGTTATTTCTCTCAGAAAGATTTTACAAGATACAAGTTGGTGTTCCTCTCAATTAATTCTTAAGCACTTCATGGTTTTCATAAAATTTAAAATATTTTAAGAGTTTTTTCTTAATTTGATTTTTATATGATTCTCTGTTAGAACATAAAAGTTAATTGAATTTTGTATATTGAAATTATCTTCTGTAACATTTCTTGTCCACAAGGACAATGCACAGAGGAAGATTTTGTGCCTATCGGCCAGCAGCATCAATTCTGCCTTGTGTCTATTTAGAGCAGCTAAATGGGTTTCTGTGTGTTTCTTTCATTTCCCTAAGCTTTCTCTTACACGGTGGAGGCCTGTGGAAAGCAGGAGAGGGTGACGACCTTGTTTGATGGAGTGCATGGTGTCCTCTCTCCAAAAACAGTTATGGTGAAGTGCTGTGCACTGAGAGTTGGCCTCATTTGCTGCCAGAGTTCTTGTAGACGAAAGCCATTAAATAGAGGTTTATACAACACAGCATGCAGGGCTGATTGTCAGTGAGCAAAGATGGTGTAATACTTGCTGCTCATCATTGCCCACTACCTTAGAAGGCTGAAGAGGAAAATCTGCAGGTTTGTATTGACTTATTGAAGTTTTTTTGACAAAAACCCACATCGCTTCTCAGGAAAAAAAAATTATTTTAGATAAAATGAACAGAGTTGGAATTTCCTTGATTTTATAGAAAATACCAACAAAATTTATAACTATTATATTGGGCTTACTTGTGAAATGTTGAATACTTCTTTCCTATGATTAAATGCAGAATAAGAATTTATACTTAGATTTATTTATTATTTTATGTTTACGAGTGTTTTGTTGCGCAGTACTTGCATGCCCAGGGCCCCCGGAGTCCAGTCCCCTGGTGCTGGCATTAAGGATGGTTGTGAGCTGCCATGCAGATGCTTGGAATTGAACCCAGGTCCTCTGCAAGGGCAAGAGGTGCTGTTAATCCTGGAGTCAACAGTCCAGCCAACTCCACAATAAAGATTTTAGTGTTTTTCACATTTTTATTCAAAATATTGTCCAAAAGTTAAGCCAGTTGTTTATGTTTCATTCATCTATAGAAATCAAGAAGTTATATTTAAAATTAAAAAAATAGGGGCAAGTACTTTGCTTTCATTTCCCCACAAGTATATGCCTCCAAATAGATGGGGGTTTTGTTGTTTGTTTGTTTTTCATATTTAGATGTAATACTTCCTTACCTTGAGATAGAAGGTGACCTGTAAATTTACATGTAGCTTTGAGGGTCTTTTCTTTGCCAATTACAATTCACAAATGCGATTCATCAAGAGAGATCCCACTTTACAATCACAGCATAAGCTTTACATGAAGCACACTTCTTTCTACAGTGCTAAGAATTTTATGCAAATAAAAATGTCTTAGTTAAAAATCCACTTAGTAAAATATATTTGAGACATGGATGGCTGCTGATTCTTCACATAGCAAGACCCGGTTGCCATTATACGACACATTCCAAAGCTTTATAATGACTTGCTGAGACCAGAAAGCTCAGCATACTTGTTGTTAACAACTTTCTTTTTCACTGTAATCTTAGGAGATCTTTGAGGAGAGGTGAAGAGACTCCAGCAATTCTGTTCTAGGGATATGTATTTTGTTCTGACTATATGTAAATTACAGGATGTTTCCCTCCTGTGTCCCAGCAGGAACAATAACATATTATCTTAGCCTGAATTGTACTATCCTTATCTGACTTAGAAACAGTTCTACACTGTGATTTTTCTGAAAAGAAAAAAAAAAATCTGAGAGTTTCAGGACATGAAATTGGCGCCTTGTTTTAATGTGTACTTTTAGGGTTGAGGAGATCTTGATCACTTGTTCTGAATAAAACAGTAGGAAAAAATCCTAGTAATAATAACAGACTATTAAACATGAGCAATGAAATAAGTATTGGGAAAAGGGGGATTCTTTGGTTCAGATGAGCAAAGCTGGGGTCAGAAAACTTTAAGTTTGTCCTTATGCAAAATAGTATATAGCATTTAAAACATTAAAGCACAGGTCCAAATGCAAAATATACACACACTTGCTTAATACCAAATGCTTTCGAGCACTATTAAAATGAACAGCTATGCAGCATGGTGTGTATTGCTCTATGGCAGCCACTTCACCTGCTGAAGATCAGTGAAGTTTCACTTTGGTTTTACTAACGTTTTTTTTATTTTGAGCAGATAGAATATAATTTACCCATGTGATTGTTGTTGTCTTCTTTTGAATGATTATATTCATCTTAAACTGACAATTAATTCTTTTGATTAGCCTGATAATTGACATTGAAAAGGAATGACCCTTCAAAGAAATAACCTACTATGTCATGGAAGAACTCCAGTCACTTAGCCTTAGGAGTTCAGAAAACATGGAGTCAGTGTTGTTCCATCTGAAAGCATTGTGAGCTCTGCTGGCAGCTACTGTGTAGATGCGGATATTGTTTTTCCCACTATCTATGTATTTGAAATGACTTGTGAAACTGTAAAGCACAGCCCTATTAGGTTTTTGTTTGTTTATTTTGCTCTTTCTTTGTGTTTGTTTTGAGTGGAGAATGCAGAATACTGCGGGGGGAGGTCTGGCAAGTGTTAGGAGCATGCAAGACTACCCACAGCATGACCTCATCAACCAGTGAGTCACATGGATCCTGATGGATCTCTGCCTCTCAGCACCAAGGTCTGTGAGAGTAATTCTCGCTTTGGTGCCTGTAAAAATAGCTGCAAAGAACACAGAGATAACAGCAGGGTAGGAAAACTGTTATGCAGTTGAATGCTACTAAATAATTTAAGAAGAGGAAACACAATCAATTTTAAATCTCGAGTTGTTTTTGGAAATCCTTTAAAAGGTTAGTTGTATTTTTGTTGTTGTTGTCGTCGTCGTCCAGATCGTTCCCGAGAGTAATATGGGTATTGCCATTCTTATATCATCTCCTCTCCTCACCCAAGAACATGGCTGAGATGCCCACTTATCGGCGGATTTTCTGTCAGGCCATCAGGGTTCTTTACAAAGAGCCTTTTGATCTTAGCTATATTTCTAGATACTTCCAATCTTGTTGCTACGTTGTTTTTCTCATGGTATGAATTCTTTGTCGCTGGTCTTTGCAAATGAAGTATAAGTTTATAATGCAGATTTTTACCTCACAGTCTTTCTGGATTCCCTTACTATTTTAATAGACTTTGGTTGCCATGCTCAGGTTTACAAGTGTGGCATGAGCATTTGTCGTTGATATGTTGGACACCCCAATAAACTTATCTAGGGTCAGAGAAAAGGCAGCCACTATATTAAGCATAGAGATTAGGCAGTGGTAGCCCACACCTTTAATTCTAGCATTCTGGAGGCAGAGATCCGTCTGGATCTCTGTGAGTTCAAAGCCACACTGGAAACAGCCACACATGGTGACACATATCTTTAATCTCAGGAAGAGATGGCAGGAAGCAAAAAGGTATATAAGGCATGAGGACCAGGA
Organism: Onychomys torridus; assembly: GCF_903995425.1. Lineage (NCBI taxonomy): Eukaryota > Metazoa > Chordata > Mammalia > Rodentia > Cricetidae > Onychomys > Onychomys torridus. The sequence goes on along the minus strand of NC_050461.1, from coordinate 49,238,152 downwards.
ACTAGAGGCTTCTAAGCTTTAAGGCTTTTAGCAGCAGTTCAGCTGAGATCAATCTGGATGAGGAAACAGGATCAGCTGGGAAGTTGACAAGGCAAGGTTAACTGTGGCTTGTTCTGCTTCTCTGATCTTCCAGCATTCACCCCAATACCTGGCTCCCAGGTTTGTTTTTATTAATAAGACCTTTTAAGATTCGTGCTACAAGCATGACTTCCTCTCCAGTTCTGAAACCTTTTATTTATTTCCCCATGTTCAGCACTAGATGTTTGGAAACACAGTAAAGGTGGTGGGTATTCTAATTTATGATTTTGATAAAAAAATAGATGATGTACTTTACTACTAATTATAATAATAAAAACCATCACGTGTTTGGTTTCCTTGTACAAATGTCTTTCAGCAGGTTAAGACAGATTTCTCAAAATTTAACTTTTACAATAAAAGAATAATAAAGTTTGCACAATTCTTCTGTCTATCTGGGTCAATTATGCCATTTTTCTCTTTCAGTTTTTACTCATGAATTACATTAAGAATGTTTAGCTGAGCATGGTGGCACACGCCTTTAATCCCAGCTCTCAGGAGGCAGATGTAGGTGAATCTCTATAAGTTCCAGGACAGCCTAGTCTACAAAACAAGTTTCAGACAGCCAGGGCTGTTACAGAGAGAAAATCTGTCTCAAAAAAACAAAAAAAAACAAAAAAAACAAAACAGAAACAATAATAAAGAATGTTTAACATTTAAAATAAACATTCATTATTCATATAAACAAAAATAATAGTGTATTTTGTTTTAGGTATTATTGGACTTAAACTAATATTAATATTCCATTCCAATATTTTAAATCAAAATTACTATATTGTACTTATCTGGTTTTGAAGTCAACACTATGCTAGCCTTATTAAATGAATTAAAATATTTTACACATTACTGGATTTTTTTTTTTTTTTTGGTGATGTTAATGCTTGGTAAAACTGTCTATGAAGCTAATAAAACTTTCCAACATTTTGGATGTTTTCTCATGAATGTTTTCCCCTCCGTCTTTCTTTCCTGTCCTCCTTGCTTCATTTGGTGCCCAAATAAAAATCCAGGGGCATCACAAGTACATAGTGCTGCTCTGTTATTGAGCCACACACAAAGCCTCTTGCAAATGGGAGTAATGACTCAACTCCAAATAGTCAAGTATCCTTGCCATTTCTTGTGGCTTCTGGAATCTTCTGGCAATTGCTAGAACTGTTCTGCATTACAAGGTTTAACTGTCCAGTCTGAGATTTTTTACTTCACGTATGAGCTGATACTGACTTGGTTCTGCAGCAGATAGGATGAGGTTGAAGGTTGTATTACTAAACAACTAATGTCTATTTATTTTTCATGTGAGTCTTATTTTAGTTCTCATCTTTATCTCATTTATCTCCTGTGGTGGTTTGAAAGAAAACGGCCCCCAAAGGGAGTGGCACTGTTCAGGGGCGTGGCTTCGTTAGAGTAGGTGTGGCCTTGCTGGAGGAAGTGTGTCACTGTAGGGATGGGCTTTGAGGTTTCCTTTGCTCAAATTTCACTCAATGTGACAACACTCAGTTCACTTCCTGCATGTCAAGATGTAGAACTCCCAGCTCCAGTACCATGTCTGCCTGCACACTACCGTGTCCCACCATGACAATAATGGACTGAACCTCTGAACTATGAGCTGCCACCTCAGTCATACATTTTCCTTTATAAGACTTGCTGTGGTCATGGTGTCTCTTCACAGCAATAGAATAATACTAAGACATCTCCTTTCTTGCTTCTTTTAGATCAGTGGAATCTTCCTAATGCTGTGACCCTTTAATACAGTTTCTCATGTTGTTGTGACCCCCACACATAGTATTATTTTGTTGCTACTTCATAACTATAATTTTGCTACTGTTATCAATCATAATGTAAATATCTGATATGTAGGATATCTGATATATGAACCCCAAGTGGTCATAATCTGCAAGTTGAGAACCACTGTTTTAGATCCATGTCTTTTCCTTTTCTACATCAATCAATTTTATAATATGTCACATTTTAAAATGTTACATATTCTCCTAGTTTTTACTCCAAATCATCATAATTAAGGTTGAAGGTAATCATATGTCTTCCTGCTATCAAATGATTAAACACCTTAGACATCATTATCTGTCAGCTTTTGCCACTCAATATGCCTGTTATTTTGTTTTCTAATAATCAATCTTAAGAGATTTGGAAATAAAACCCACCTGATGAAGATAGTGTGGACAATGCACTGGCCATTTATAAAAATTAGATTCATACTTCAAATCCTATAAAGTAATAACATTTAATCTCCTTAGTGATAAAATATAAAAGCAAACAATGGAATGAATCAATAACACAAGGCTTAGGTTAAGTACCTGAATGTCTGTATCCTCAATGTTTAGATGTGTCTTCTTGTTAGGACTTAAAGTTCAGATAAGCTGAAAAATGATGAATTTGATTATAAAAAGAGAAAAATGCTTGCATGTCAATAAATATAATAAAAATTTGAAAAGTGTGACCAAGAATGCCATCAGCATGTGTCACGTGTATTTGTGAGGACCATCTAAAACATAAATAGTACTCTTTCTAATGATCAAGGAATTGACAAAAACATGACAGAAAAACAGAGTTGATGCCGTAAATAACTTCCCACCAATGCTCATGCAAGCAACCCCCAGTCATCTCGGGTGTAGACACACAGACACACACACACACACACACAACAGGACCGTGGAAGGAGACTTGATGGGGAAAAAAGGTTTCAGTGGAAGAAGAAGGGAACAAGAGGGATTAATGGAGACAAACAAGATCAAAACTCATCTTATACATATATGAAACTATCAAGGAATAAGTTAATGTTAAAATGAAATATATTAGCACATAACATTAAAGTTTTAAAAATCAAAGAAAAGCAGGCTAAGCATAGGAGTAGTAAACACATGAGAGAAAATATTAAAATGTCTCTTATGTCCATGAAAAGATATTGAGACTACCTCAGAACTGGAAAAAAAATGCTTCTGAGAATATGTTGAGAGACCATTTCTTGTTCCTCATGTATAAAATTCATGAAAATTTAACCATATGACGAAGGTTGAGGAGACAGAGGTGAAATGGGATTCTTGAACCTGCTCGGGGAGGGATGCATACGGTCATACCACAGTCATTTCCTCCCCCTCTCAGCCCGTCTACAGGAATTTACCTGGGAAACACAAGCCCCATCAAACAGCAATGCACACAGACAGCTCACCTCTGCAAAGGCACAGTACAGATGTCCACAGTGAGGACAGTACTTGAATCACTAGGCATAGGATATAGACTATAGAAGATTCAGGATAGTCTATGATTTCCATGATCTGTCATTCGGTTAAAAACAGTCAGATGCCAAAGACTGTAGCCCTCTGCTTTTTTGTGAAAGGAAAATAAACTTCTTCTAAAAATACTTATTTACAAACACTACTTCAGAAGGAGCAAGTAGAAAACAACCTGTTGATTACAGGAACATGTACAAGACACAGAAGCAAGAGAAATGACAATGTGTAGACAGGACTTGGTGAGGATCATGCTTACATGAATATAAGCATGGGTTTTCTTAAACTTATAAAACTTAAAGCCATGACATCATTTCATTGACCTGAAATGTATATACAAAAGTTTATACTTAACTGCAATCCACTTGATAACTACTATGAATGGATGGAGTAGAGGAACATTTCCACTCTCCCTCAGATTAAAACTAAAAGCAAACAAGAAGAGACCTGGAAATCTTAGCATATTCATTTTCCATGGTGATATGAATTTTGGAGCCAGCTGAAGTATATTCTTCCACATAAATAAATGCTTAAGTAATATATATATATATATATATATATATATATATATATGGGCTTTTCGTTGTGAAATGAGAAAAAAAATGTTCACAAGAAGGAAGGGGCACTATTAGTTATATTTTTATCCTATAATGTGGAATGCTAATGTGAACTCCTCTTTGTAATGCATAGACAGAAAGAAAAATGGACAGGTGACTTTCTAAATAGAGGAGGTTCAGATTCCAACCTCCAATAGGCAATGAACAGTACCCCACAGCTGAGCTTCTACCATGTGTAGTAGGAGAGACCGAGTTTGAAGTTAGCCATGTCTTTAGCTTTGGGGTCCTCACACGTGTTCTCAAGGGAAAGATCCTAATCAACTGAAACCCACAACTGCCCTTAGACACAGTAGAGTTGAGCTCCAAGTAAAACCACAACCCTGAGAAGTAGACAAGTGACCCAAGTGACCAGGCGACAGAATGACAGTCCTTGGAACCAGAGCCTGACACAAATCTACGGCAGGAACCGTGTGCAAGGACGCTGATTGTGGATGATCTTCTGGAAATGCAGAGGCAGAGTGGGAGCTAAGGACTGGGTCCAGTCACAGAGAGAGAGAGAGAGAGAGAGAGAGAGAGAGAGAGAGAGAGAGAGAGAGAGAGAGCTGACAAAATGAGAAAAGTTCAACTTCAGCACCCTATAGATGTGAACTTGGAAAGGACTCTCTAGCCATGGCCTTCTATAGAGAGAGAAATCTCTAAGAGACTCCCTGAAGATGGAGACTTCATTTCAGGATGGAGAGCAGGTTGCTTCCTATCTGCTCTTCTGGACAGCAATGGAGTTTTAAGGTAAGAGTGGAGATAGATAAAAGCACTGTGAGCTCACATCCTGCTTAATGAGGTCCTGGGAAAAGGCAGTATCAGGAGGAGAAACGAAAACAAGAACACACTAGTTAGAGCTACTGAGCAGTAACCACAGCCTCCCGCTGGCCACATAAACAGCTCACAATAACGACCCGCCCATCTTGTTTCCTTTTATCCCATGAATCACTGCTGGTTTTCAATAAGACTGTATGAGACATACTGAAAAACACAGAGAATAGTCAGGGTAAAACAATCATCAGGACCAAACACAGCTATGGAAGATTTGGGGATTATTGAGACTGGGAATTTAAAGTAAGAGTGATTATATACAAAGGAATCTAGAGGGAAGAAAAGTAGCCAGTGTGCAGGGACAGAGACTGATAAAAATGTGGAAACTCTAGGAAAGGATGAAAGATGACACTAGAAACCCAGGCCATAATGGCAGAGATGAAGAAGGCCCCCCGATGATGTCCTTGATAGGCCAGCCGTGGATGAAGCATTGGTGACCTTGAAGAAATGCCAGGAACTTCTCATTGAAATGCAAAGTAGATAGAATGTCAAAATGCAGGACAGGATATCCATGTATGAACTGTCGCACAAATACAAAAGATATACGAGAACTCAGGAGGCAGAGGCAGGTGGATCTTTGTGAATTCAAGACAAACCTGGTCTGCAGAGTGAGTTCCAAGACAGCCAGGGCTACACAGAGAAACCTGTTTCGGAAAAACCAAAGCAAACAAACAAACAAACAGAGATGGCATATGCCACATGAACGCATGAGGAGGAGATTGCTAGTAGGAAAAGTAAAAGACCAAGAGATATTTCAGAATCAATAACAGAAGGTCGTTTTCCAAAATTAATCCAGACATCACATGGGATCCAGGGCACTTAGAGAACACAGAATGGTGTACAGGCTCCCAAATCTGCATCTGCTCATACGGATATTTAAGGCAGAGAGCACCATAGATCAAGAAGAGATAGAGGGAGAAAGAGTCCTCCATAATGAACAAAAATCATAATTGCTTTTGACTTTTCTTCAGAGACCAATCAAGAACAGAATAGAATGACGTTTTACATTTGTAGAACCAAAATGGCTACCAAGCTAGACTTCTATGACCTAAGAAATTATCGTGTACAAAAGAAGGAAATTTTATTTTAAATTAATGACCCAAAAAAGTTCTTGGGCAAAAATAAAGAAAATATGTCACCAGTAGACCTGCTTTACCAAAAAATGGGGCGGGGGGAAGAAAGGGAGGAAGGGAGAGAGAGAGACAGAGAGACAGAGAGACAGAGAGACAGAGAGAGAGAGAGAGAGATTCTTCAGAGAAAGAAAAGATACAGGTGAGTATTAGGTATCTCCATAGAGAATGGGAGATAGCCTGATGAGGAACATGCAAAAGTAAAACAAGGGTTATGATTTTGTGTTGTTTTGTTTTGTTTTACTTTCTTTAGTCATTATTGATCTTTCAGCAGTTTGTTCAAAGCAATCACGGCAGCAATGCACGTGGTAGCTATGACCTATGGGTAATGAGATGAATGACACCATTGATATATGACGTCTGAGATGGAAACTGTGAGCGCACTGTCCTAAGACACCCACTTCAACTGTGACAGAACAGATTGTCATTTGAAATGACACTTATTAGTCATCGACAAATGCTGGGTGAAAAAAAAAACCCACTTAAATATGTACAGTGGAGTATAACGGTTATTCTAAGATAGAGGAAATGAAATTATACATAATGCTCAATTAAAACCAGAGGAAGAAGAAGACACAGAAAAAGATTCTGTTTGATGAACATCGAAGAAGCCTTTGCTATGTGTCGGTCGGAGAGTCCTGCTGAAAAACTCATGAGGAATGTTCTCCTGAGAGCAGAACTGAGACAAAGACTTGACTCATCTCATAAATCTTGGGGGCCCATACAGAAAGACTGGCGTCCCAGGGTGCTAGCTGTTCCCGACATCATCTCAAGACACTCCTCACTAAACATGTCTGTCATGTCATGCTAGACGTTGTGTTCAAGCACCTTCAGTGGAGACGGCGTTCTTCTTTTACCACAGCTGGGAATCATTGTTTCTTATAAGCTGAAACATTTGAATTTCTCAAACAGAATATAGGAATGAGGAGGTAGCTCTGTTGGTAGATCTCTTGCTCGGCATGTACAAGACCCTGAGTTCATTCCCCAGCACTAAATAAGCAGGACTTGGTGGTATGGCTGGTAATCCCAGCACTCAGTGGGTCGAGGCAGGAGGATCAGAGAAGTTCGTGGTCATCCTCAGCTACACAGTGAGCACAACTAAGATACATGAGACTTTTCTCAAAACAAGACAAAGAACCAAAGCCTTGTGACAGAACAAAGGTCCCTGCCTTTCCCATCTAAGTAATAACTTGAAAGTTGTTGTGTCCTAGGCAGAATTGAAGGATATACAACTACTTTATTTCTCCTGGGAAATAAACAAAGCTCATAATTTTTTACCTGTTTATAAATTTATTCTTTCATCCAGGGGAATTTCTCTCAAATTTATTCCATTCCATTTCCTATCAATATTTATTTTTACTTTCTTGCTATAAGAAAATGTCTCACAATTTAAACCAGCATTTCCATATTTATTTAAACTAGTTCATACTATAAGGATTATGGCATATGTGTTCACATGCTTGAACAAAAAATTATAAAAATAAAACCTCATGTCCCCTCTCTCTTGCAATGATAGTTATAATTTATTTGATCAATTGGAGGATTCTCTGACTCAGAGTCACCAAAACCAATCTAGCATGTTTATAATAATAGTAATTAGGAATATAGAGTTAATTCATTGATGTCCAGTGAATTGGACAGAATTTCCTGATATCCATTGGGATCAAGCTAGGAATATTCTAGTGAACTGATTATTTTAGAGACGATGGGAAGGTATCAACATGCTATACAGCACTTGAGAAAAGGATCAAGACAGCAAAAAATTTCAGGATACCCCAAAGGGTGTGTCCAGCCCAGTGATCAGCCAGTAGACTCCTCAATGTTGTACTTGATTCTTAGCCACCATTCCTAATAACAGCAAAGTCATGTCTGTAAGAATGGGGAAGAGAAGAGTGGAGGCTGAGCATTGACTTACAGAAGATATTAAAATGCTGCTCACAACTATACTTACTGTGACAGAACATGAGAAATAACAATACAGTTGAATAACATGGCAGCTGGGTTCTGAATGCTACTCAACCAGAAAAGTTATGACAACCCCATCACCTGCAAGCAGACATAAGATATAACCATCTTATCATCTACAAACAGACCTAAGATGATGGCTTTTTCTTGCCCTAATTTGCAACTGATTTAGAAAGCACCTGAGTTCCTCCATATAAGCATATTAATGCTCTTGGCTTTCTTTCCCTTATCTTATTTTCTGGTGATGTCATAAACTTTCTCCTGAGGTTTTGCTGGAGCTCCTTTCATATCAGAATCACCTCTTTGTTGGCTTCAGACATGGCGAGCATCCTCAAGTCAATCATCTGTCTGATAATTCTGTATGTGTTTTATTTGGGGCACAGACATCACTAAAGTCATGCCCTTAATACATCAAATGTTTAGCTTATTGTTTCTGACTTCTGTGTTTTTTTTTTTAAGTCCTTCCTCCTGCCCAGGATGAATGGCAGCCTCTTCAGTTGCTCTCATACTCCTTATATGACTTTATTTGGGGTTTTACACTTAATACTATTATTTATTTCTTGTCCATCTTTGATGGAAGTTCATTTACTTTTATACATAAAATGAACCAATTTCCTAATTCCACCATGTAGTCATTCCCATGCCATTTTAATTGATATCGTCTTTCTTTCTCCTGTGAGTTTGGGAACAACACGTTCACACGGACATGCTGGTTGTGCCATGAATATAAACACCATAAAATATATTCTGCTTACATTGCTATGACTCTCCAGGATGTAAAATACTTGTTAAGGTAATTCACCTCAACTCCCATTTCTTAGTAAAGTTTACTTAGCTATCTGTGGACCTACATTCTTTCATTATGCATTACTTACTTTACTAACTCCTTTAAAAAAAACTCCACCGTATTTTTTATAGTATATAATAGAGTTACAGATTAAAAATTAATTTAAAGATAATTGTAATTTTATAACATTAAGTATTATCTAAGAAGTGAAGAGCCATCCCATACAATTTTCTTCTTCGTTCCTTACTGAAAGGTACAGAAGTGGAAAAAGACCCAAGTGAACAAAGCCCTGAGTGAATGAATGTGTACTACTGACATGGGCACAACCATGCCAAGGACTCCAATGCCTTAGACTCATGGGAAACACCAAGACTTTCCTTCAGCTAAGCTCAGGGAAATAGCAAAGCCATCATTCCTGGTTCATATGTGGATGTTGATAGGATGTGCAGAAAATGTCCACTGTAGAACCCCACCAAATATTTACCGAGTGAAGACTTCTTCCCTATAGAGAGACTGTTCCTATTGGGATCAGCTAAGCCTGCCTCCTTGACTCAGCTATATAAAAATAAACCCTGCCTCCTTGACTAGGTTCTTTGCAATAGCTCTTCCTCACTGTTCAACTGTATATAATGAACATTCTGAGCTTCCAGAGTGCTGTGCCTTCTCCATCAGAGGGGCAGTCCACCGGATTCTAACTTTTCTCTGTGTCCATGTATCTGTCTTTTCTTCAACCCTTTGTCTGCCCAATGACATCAGTCTCTGGAGCCAAGCAGCATGCAAAAGAGTGACTTAAACCTTTATTCAAAAGGTACTGACATGTCTTCGTTAACTGTCCTGTGATTGGTAGCTTCTGTTGGTATAAATGGAATGAATTCTTTTCTTATGCTTTGATGTTCTGGCCACATTTAAAAATATTTATGTCAATTTTGCATTTGGAAGTCACCATGGATTCTCATTTATTTAAGCAAAATATCAACTGGCTGTCACATGTGTAATACTGACATTTTCATCTTCAAATCTTTGTACTTCTGTTTGTTTCTTTAGAACAATAAGCAGAAATTCCTAACTGATATCAAACAGTAATGCTGATGGTTAGCATATTCTCCATCTTCTTTAAGTTAAGGAAATGCAACTAAAGAGTCTCAGTTAAACATGTTTGCCTCAGAGCATTGGTAAAATTGAGCTTCTGATAGTTTCCATTTATTTCTAAGCATGTATGAGTTTTTATTTAAAAAAATAGACACTCAACCCTGTCAAATGTTCTATGCATATATTGGCATAGTGATTTTATGCTTCCACATTTAGTTTAGCATTTTAATATAATAAAATACAGTTATTTGACAGTGAATCATGAATTGCTGGAACTTATTTCTCCTGATTATGATGCATTCCTTTCACACCTGTTGTATCAGATTATCTATTTTTTTTATAAATTTGCATTATTCTTTATTAATGAATTGATTACAGGATTTCTTTTCTTGTGTCATGTTCCTGATTTTAGTATACAGACTTCACTGATGTTATAAATCTATCTATATGGCCTTGCAAAGATGTCCATGTTGGGGTTGGGGATTTAGCTCAGTGGTAGAGTGCTTGCCTAGCAAGCGCAAGGCCTGGGGTTCGATCCTCAGCTCAAAAAAGAAAAAAGTTGTCCATGTACTTTTCAACCCCTTGGGCATTGTAATATGCTGGATCTGCTAGTGAAAAGATTGCTTAGAGAAGACCGATAAAGAAGCTTCTCTAAGAGGAGGACTTCCATGACATACATAGAAACTCACAAAGCTCTCAAATATCTGATACTAGCAAAATACACTACAGCTCAGATAACAGGGGTCAGGCTTTAAGAAACAGGAAGAAAGTTGTTAGACTATAAGATTAAAGTTAAGGAAAGACTACTGGAAGAACCATTCCTTTGCTAACTAGAAGAAGAAAAACCCAGAGGTCATAATGTGTGACCAGAAGGTAAAACTAAAGGCCGTAGAGGTATCCTAGGAAACCCAAGGGATACCCCAAGTTGTTATAAAACTAACTTTGGAATAAATGCCTCAGATTACTAAAAACATATTTATTAAAGGCTTGAAACAATTCCCAGGGAGCACATTCCCATATAAAACTCCCTCCCTGCTGCTTTAGCAGTATATACCCAAATTGGATGTATATTTGTAGACTTATTTATTGGGTTTAATCAATTATTTCATGATTCCACTGATTTAAAAAAGTCATTTTATATAATCTAATTTGGAAGTATTCCTTTGATTATTAAATCATTAGCACTGTTGTGAGAATAGCCCTGTATATTTCAGCATTCTTAAATGACATATTAAACATGGGTATTTGCATTTAATAAGTGACAGAAAGTCTAACCTTAGAAAAATGTAATTCAAGCCCATGAAGTTTGAGAATGTGGAGTAACTGAACAACAGATTTCCTGGGATGGTTTGAGTCTCAGAAATAAACAGATTTATAAAAACTACATGTTCCAGGTCCCATTCACGTCTCTAACTCTGCCTTGGAACATATCCTTCGATTAGCTCTAAGCTCTGCAAGTTCAGAATGGTTTTCTCTCCCAGCGTGCAGAAGAACCACAGCTCTGTATATTCAAAGAATGATATGTTATTGTTTTTGCACATGTGTATGTGTGTGATATGCATGCATGTGTGCATGTTAATTTGTGTGTGTGTGTGTGTGTGTGTGTGTGTGTGTGTGTGTGTGTGTGTGTGTGTATGTGCTCACCATTTGACATCAGGTGTCTTGCTCAATTCCTCGCCACTTCATATATTGAGGCAGAGTCTCTCATTGGAACCCAGAGTATTCTGATTTGGAAAATCTAGCTAACCAGTATGTTACAGTGATCCCACACCTCTGTATCCTGAAGTGCCTCTCAGCTGCTAGGATTACAAAAAAAGTACTACCATATCCACTGGAAAAGTTTCAACGAGTATTTTTTTATTTCTAAAACTACCTTGTGGCTAATTAGTAGAAATTATCTTTGTTCTTAAAGTTTTTGTCAGAATGTTTTCATTGTAAAACAAGCAAGGCGACTCTCCTTCCTTCTCAGCTCCATCCCCTCTTGTGCCCAAAATCTCTCATTCATGTTGCCCTCTGTGCTCTGATCAAGAATTTTTTCATTTACATTGAAGCCCAGAGTTAGCCTTGAAAGGCGGCAGCAGTGTTCTGGGGTTCCATTGCATGTTGTATGTCTACAGCCATGATGCATATTCATTTAACAAATCGAGCTAAGGAGCTGCAGAGACAAGACCTATTCTGCTTAATAGAAAGAAACAGATTTCAAACAACCATGACATCATTCATTATTAACAGGAATATTACCTGTTATTTATAGGGAAAGACATGAAATTCATCAAGAATTGTGTCTTTGAAATACCAAAAGATAAGCTCATTCCTGAAATGGAACTAAGAAGAGACATAACATGGAGACCATGAAGAATACTTGTTTAAAAAATATAAGGTATTAGTGGGCCAATTGTATGGCTCAGTGAGTAACAATGCTTGCCACAATGTCTAATGATTTAATCTTCAGGTTCTACATGGTGCAAGGAAAGAGCAGATTCCTCCAACTTGTCTCTGGCCTTCATAGTAAAAGTAATATTAAAAATAATAAACTATTAGGTAAGAATGCCTTATCCGCCATGATGATTTTAATGAAAATTAATCCATAGGCTCATATGTTGGAATACTTGGGTGTTTGAGTCCCTGTTAGTGGCACTGTTTGGGAAGGATTAGGAGGTGTGGTCTCATTTAGGGGGTATGTTACTGAGACAGGCCATTTCCAGGGTCAGTCTCTGTCTCTCACTTGCAGGTAAGGTTGTGAGCTCTCAGCTCCTGACCAGAACCATACCTGCCTTCCTGCTGCCATTCTCCCCACCCATGATAATCACAGATTTTAACCTTCTGAAACTGTCAGCCCTCAGTTGTCTTTTTCTTCTATAAGTTGCTTTGGTCATGGTTTCTCTTCACAGCAGTAGAAAAGTAACTAAGACACCATCCATTATAAATCTTTGATCATGAATCATTGATTCTTACATGAGACTGTGATCTTACGACTTTTTAAAATTTTTTTACATTTTTTTAATTAAACTGTTTCTTATAAAATATCTGCCTCAGCTTCTGTGCAGAATAGCCCTGGCTCAGGACTCTGAAGAATTCCTCTGAATTATAGAAACATAATTATAACTGAAAGCCCTTAGTGTAGGCTTATCACATCCAATAGTTTTAGTAATAAAAATATAGTTAAAATTTATTACAAACTATTTATCATTAGAAAGCATTTTGTTGATTTTTTTTAAATTACAAAATGCATTTTGATATAAAATCTGAGAGATTGTGAATGTGCAATCATGTTAATACTTGCAGAGAGTACTTGTTTTGAAATTCTGAAGAACTGCTGAAGGAAGTGAGACTATATGCAGATGAATGATACAGGTAATTGTTTACAAGGTATTAACTGTAGAGTAACCTAGCTTCATAGCAATTACAAGATTGATTTTCAGATCCAACTTGATTAATATGATGTAAAGACATGCAATTTTCAATATTTGAAAACATTTTTATCTACTAGTCTTTTGATAAATCCGACCACACGGGATGCTTCTTTCAGGATCTCTAGATGTTTTGTTCTACTAGAAGAGAAGGGAAACTGGATTCTTCTCAATTTCCTTCAAGACAGACTAGCAGTGAAAGAGCTAGTCAGACAACAAAGCTAATAACATATTCCAAGGGCAGTAAATTCATTTTAAGTCTTTGAGAAAGAAAAAATACAAAGGTGGTTCACTTTGTAACAAAAGGAAGATTCCCATCATGCCATGGGTTGTTTTTATTTATTTATTTTTCTCATTTCCAAAGCTTTCTTGGTCAGTCAAAATAGGTTCAGAAGGAAACCAAAGACAAATTCAAGGCAAATGCATTCCACATTTTACTCAAGAATTTACAAAAATGCTTTCTTTTTTATACCAACACAAGCTGGAATTATTTCCATGTGGTCTTCTTGCAACTATTTATTTCTGCCAAAATAATAAATAAATAAATAAATAAATAAATAAATAAATAAATGGAAAAAGGGAAAACTTTCCAAATATCAAAAGAATACAATAGAATATTTTTTATTTTATATTTTCTGACACTGAAGAAGCAAACTCAGGTCTGCATAATGACGTATTCAAGGTAAACACAAGCAGACGAAATGCAGAGTACCCAGAGGAAAGACTGAGCACTTTATCTCTGTTGAAGGGCAGAGGAAGCAAACTCATAATGGTTGGAAAGAGAGCCTTAAATTGAGAGTCAAATCATAGACTGTCAAGTCCTGGCTCACTCATTTGAAAGCAAGAAACTATCAGATTCAGAAAACAGTTAAGTTAAATACTGCTTCTCATATAAAATGATGGATCTTAAGGAAACATAAAAGCCAGTAATAAGTGTCTATTAGTACATGCTGTTATTATACTGGAAATAGCTATTATATCCAATGATATAAAATAGGGAGTCCCAATAATTTTTCATCTGAGAGTATTAAGATGTACTCTAAGGGAACAAGTGATTCCCTCCTCCTCCCTCTTCTCTCCTCCATGATTCCTATAACAGAAGGCAGATGGCCAAGTGAAAAGCCAATGTTGTTAGGGTAGAGCATTTCCCCTACACATACAGGGGGGCGGGGGGGATCAGCCAATGTCTAAAGTAGGTGTCTAAGAAACAATTTTACCTCTCCATTTAAACACCATAGTGTTCTATGGCAAAGTACTCAGTTTAAGATAAGATGATGTCTAGGTAAAGGGTAGTCAGCCAAGGTCAGATTTCTAATATGTATTAACCAGTTTTCCATTACTGTCATAAAATAGGTGAGGTATTCGATTTAAAAAGAGGAAACATTAATATTGGCTCACAGTACTGGAGTTTTAGTCAATGACCAGTTAGCCCTATTGCCTTGAAGGCTATGGTAAGTTACTTCCTAACAGGGGAGCAGATGGCTGAGGAAGGTGATCACCTCATGGTGGCTAGGAATCAAAGAACAAGACAGAGATATTGACTAAGCCCCCAGAAACCCCTTCAAGGACACACCACAGTGATCTAACTCCTTTCTCCAAGCTCTATCTCTAAAGATTTCACCACCTACCAATAGCCCCACAAACTGGGGACTAAGCTTTCAATGGCATGGGAATGGGCAGGATGTTCAAAAGTCAAATTACTGCATCCTGCCCTTGGTCCCCAAGGGATAATTCTCATCTCACATTACAAAATTCATTGGGTGCTGCTCTGAGAGTCCCTAAAGTCTTAATAGTAACAGTATTCCTCAAGTCAAAATCCTAAGTCTTCTCAGGGACACAGGCAGACTCAGTCCTGGGCCTCTGTAAAACTTAAATGCATCTAAGACAACGTGGCATAAGGTAACCATTCTTGTTTCAAAGGGAAATACCAGGAAAGCAGCAAGATGCGATCACCCCCAAAGCAAAAGTGGGACCATACAGCAGAATTTTAAGTCATGTTTCTCTCTTTGGCTGCCTGTGCACATACTGGATGCTCTTCCGTGGGCTGAGAGATCCCTGATGCCATGACCTTGATGGCCTTAGGTTGCATGGTCTTTCCAAGGCTGATTGCCTGCAACTATCAGCTTCACTTGCCAGGCATGCCACTTTGGGGGAGAAACAGCATCTCTTTCTTCTTGAGTCAGTCTTACAAAGTCCCCGCGTTGCTCTGTCAGGAGCTGTTTTCAGAAGCTCTAACCCTGCTAACACAACGCTTTAGAAATGTTTGTTGAGGACCTCCCTCGGCCCGTAGCTCTTGCATCTACATGTTAACAAAACCAAAATCACATGGACATGCTATGGTTTGCTGCCGCCATGAGCTAAATGTGGAGTAGAGGCACAAGTGGGTGGCACTGGGTGACCTCGAGGGGGAAGGCTCTGCAGAATGTCTAGTGCTCCTCTAAGACTCTCCACTCAAAGCAAAGTCTTTGAAAACAGCTCCAGTATTAAACCTTTGAGCCAGTGATGGATGAGATTGTATCAGTTCCTAAGATGCCCTCTGCATCCTTCCTAAAGACTTGGTGCCCAGTGATTGACTTCTTCTTACTCCTGGTTCTGATGTCTTCAACAGCTGCCTTTCTTTGATGGTATCTCTAACCATACTCCTGCTCTGGCCAAACTGGCAACTTTTGTCCACTGTAGTCTGCATTCCAATGCTTCTAAGTTGTCTCTCTATGAATTTGGCTAAAAGCATCCAGCAATACCCGTGCCATCCTTCAAAGGCTGTGCAGGCTTGGCATTTCCTCTGTCAGGACCAGCCTCCAGCAGTGCAAGGCTCAAAGGAGTTCACAGAGTCAGCGAGTACTATGACTTTTTTATCTGAGGGGTTAGGGAAAAAAGACACACACACTCTCTTGATGGTTTCCTTCAGACCTTTCCTTTCTTATTCTTTTGTATTCTCTCTTCTTTGTTTTCTTGGTGATTGCCTTCTCTCATTCTTAATGTTTTCCTTCTAACTCTATCTTTATTCTTGATGTTTCCCCTTCTAACTCTATCTTGATTCTTGGTGATTCTAGGTTCTTCTGTCTCATTCTTGATGTTTTAGCTATATGGCACTTCCTTGTTTTGTTTTTTATCATCAAAACTCTAGTCAAACTAACATTATTATTATCAATTAGACAGTATAATATAGGAAGAAATCATCTTCATAATAATCCACAGATAAAAATGTCCAGTAGAAGGGAATGTTTACTTGAGAAAAACACACTACATTACAGGCAGTGGGGATCTCCCCACACCCATTCACACCATGCCAGATACCAGAGAAAGATAGCAGCAGTAGACATGTGAGGCACAGCTGAAGCAAAAGACATTCTAGGGCCTGTGGTCTTGGGGCCTTGACTATCTGAGATTCACCCAGGGATTCATCTCCTGGTAGACTGACAGCCTGAAGTCAACTGCCACCCACTGCTCCTCTGACATGGCCACCAGAAGTTTCTCAGACTTACACAAACACTTAGTAAATGAACATAATGCAACAAACATCCATGTCAGTAACAATCCTAATACAGTCCTTATTTCCATTAAAAACCTCACAAACATATCTTACTACCCACATTCCTATCAGCATGGTGGCTCTTGCAAGTCCTGTGCCTACACCATTCTCTAAGCTCTGTGTACAACAGCACTCAAGGCTTTCCCTGGGTCATCATCTAAACTGTTCTAAACTCATAAAAAACCAGCCCAAAGGGCTCTTCCACATCATCTCAGAAATAGTCACAACAATGACAGCCCTCTTGCCTTACCTGGCAAGAATTTTCCATTTTAGTTAGCTTTCTGCTGCTGTGATGAAGAGCTGATTTAAATTAACCCACGTTTTATTTTGGTTTGGGCTTCCAGAACTTCCAACATGTGGTCATTTGGTCTTGTTTCCTTCAGCCTGGGATGAGGCAAGACACTACTGTGGGATGAAAGAAACCACTCATCTTCGAGACAACTGGGAATTGGAAAGGAAGACAAAGGGTCTGTCCAAGCTCCCCAAAGGGAACCTCTCCAATGACGTAACATCCTTCCACTAGGCCCCACCCCCCAAATTTCAAACATCTACCAATAGTGCCCCAGGAGCAAATTTTTCAAATAGGCCTTCATGGGACAAATCTAAAGTAGAGCAAGAAGTAAATCTTTCCATTTCTTCTCTTTCTGAGTGTCCTGTGTTCTTGAAACCCTCCTCTTCCTGACATGGAGAATGAGGTGGGAAGTGGAAAAGGGAAGGTAGAGGGAGAAATTAACAGGAAGACTTCCTTCACAGGGACAAATTCCTTTACAAAACTTTCAGATCTTTAAATATCTGCTTTTAAAAAAATTTATTTAACTTTATTTTATGTGCATTGATGTTTGGCCATGGATGTCGGGTTCCCTGGAACTGGCATTACAGACAGTTGTGAGCTGCCATGTGGGTGCTGGGAATTGAACTCCGGTCCTCTGGAAGAGCAGCCAGTGTTCTTAACCACTTAGCCATCTCTCCAGCCCCAAATATCTGCTTTAAAAAAAAAAAGGAATCATTCAAAAATAATTCTCATGCCAATAGTGTATTGAGCATCTATGTAGGTATATTTTAGTATTCTACACCCATATTTTCATAGTGAGTTCTAAGCAATATGGATATCTTCATTTTGACATACTCATACACACAGATGTACCATCATGTGTTTACATTTAAGTGTAATCATGAAATTGTACAGGGTTTGCAGATAAAAACCTGTATTTTCATGACAATCACAAGCTGTCACAGCAAGCCGTCACATAAACCATCTTGAGATTCATGTTTCTTTCTCTCTAATTATCTTTCACTGTACCTTGACACATTTAATTCCCTCAACCTAATTTTCATCACTTCTTACTAAAATATCTGTATTTATAGTTTCATATTCTCTCAAAATTCATTCTTCATTATTTCATATTTTCACGTGCATTCAATAGCCATGTCTCTTCTGGATACACTAAACCTTGGTCTGTCTATTTCACTTAAATACATTTCATTATTGACATATCAGCATAGGATTTTGTTTTCTTCTGATAATTTATTTGATCCTCAAAATTTCTTAAGAGATACACGTACTTTTCACACCTATTCACAGATCAGGAAATTTAAGTCCCAAGAAACAAGAGCTTCAGGTTTTGAGACCCAAGATGTAACTGTACCCAGGGATTATTCTCAGAAATTCGAGGCTCTGAAGCTCTGAGAAGTTTTCTTTTGGCAAGAGCAATGTGCTTCTGCATAAGAAATTACTGCTTACAAGGATATCTTGTTCAGTTCACAAGGAACAGAAAGCCAAAACAGTGAGAGCTTTTGTGCACAGCAAGATGAAGAAGGAACCAGCTTAGTTCTACCGGAGTACCTTATCTTCCCAGTATTGTAGTCCTGGCTCTCCCCCATATGGGTCTTCCTTTGTTTATCAAACGTGGGGGCTTAAATCTAGAGACAAAACTACTTTGTTAAGATCAACTCATCAATCTCCTGATTCCTGTGACTTATCTCCTTACACAGCAGGTGAGCATGCTATGAAGTGTGTTTTCCACCTCTTAATCTGTCTTTGTTATAGGGTTACTCAGCCCATAACTCTCTAAGGGTAAGAGGGGAAGGTTTTTTTTTTTTTTCCCTTGAAAAATGGAATGCCATCTCTGGGAGTATGTAACTCATCATGACCCAACCCCAAGTGATATACTTTCAAGACAGAGCTTTATCATTGTCTCACTTATGAGGGACTATGTCAAGTATCACATTGGGTAATAACCAAAGGCTTGTTCATTACTCAGTGAAAGTGTTTGCCTAATATTCAGCCTGTGATGCAAAGTCAAGGCGCGTGAGACTATAGTTGTAGTGTTTCCAAGGGCAATTGAGGTACTTTATTTGGGAGCGTAACCATGGGTAATCATAATCACAGCCTGGTTTTCACTTACTGTATGCCAAATGACAGGTCAAAGAAAGGCACAAACAACGATGTTGGACTGTATTGTATGCCTATTTTCCTGTGCAGTGGATGCCTGGAGGAAACTCTAGATGATGGGTCAGAACATCGAATTGAACACAGAAAGGCATAGCTGCATTTGTATTCAACAGAGTCCCCTTGAGCCCACCTTGGTATTAAATAACCTTTAATGACACACAGGATGGTTGCCAGGGGCAGATGTGTTGTGAAATATACCTCCTGAATCCTTTCCCACATATATTCAGGACAAGAAGAAAACAGTCCATGACAATACAATATTTTCACCAAAACAGAATGAGGGAGAATTCATCAAAAGTGACCTCCCTTGTTAGTGTCCTGCTCAAAGGTTTGTTTTAGCCAGTTCAAGATTCTGATATGAGGAGATAACATCTGTAAAGGCTGTGCTATAGAAGTGTTTCTCCAAGTCCCATAATTGTCTCAATTCCTGAAAAGTCACAGATAAATTTTTGAACTACTATAGATGAACTGAAATAACCCACACATTGCAGGTGATTGGAGTTAGGAGTCAGAGCTAATATGTTCTACAATTATAGTGTGACTGATTTTATTAAACCAAATATCCATGCAAGCACCTTTCAATCTCTACTGCTTTAATTTAAATATTATACTGTTTTATAAAATTTGTGAGTGTTGAAATTTGTAATAAGAAACTATTTTCTCTTTCATTCTGTTTACTTGTCTCCCTAACATATGCCATGTATATACCATATATATATACACATATATATGTGTGTGTGTGTGTGTGTGTGTGTATATATATATTCACATAATGTAGATGTGTAGATGTGTTGTGGGATGTTCTGTATGTCAAATGTGTTGCTCTGATTGGTTAGTAAATAAAACACTGATTGGCCAGTAGCCAGGCAGGAAGTATAGGCGGGACAAGCAGAGAAGAGAATCGGGGAAGTGGAAGGCTGAGAGAGAGGGACACTGCCAGCTGCCTCCTTGACAAGTGAGATGTAAGGTACCAGTAAGCCATGAGCCACACAGCAACTTATAGATTAATAAAAATGGGTTAATTTAAGACAGAAAAAGTAGATAACAAGGAGCCTGCCATGGCCATACAGTTTATAAGTAATATAAGCGTCTGAGTGATTATTTTATAGGTGGACTGTGGGCCTGCAGGGGCTTGGCAGGAGCTGGAGAGAAAAACTCCAGCTACATAGATGTCTGTTTCATATATGATTACATGCACATACATATTATCTCAAAATTCTAGTTTTTCTCAGTCTTACCTGCTTACCATCCTGGAACATAATCAATAATAATAATATCATATTTACATAGTCTAAACATAGCTACAAATTGCTATGGTATGTCCTTCTGTACACTGTGAATGTGTGTTGCTCTCATTGGTTGATAATAAAGCAGTTTGGGCCAATGGTGAGGCAAGATAAGGTTAGGTGGTACAAACAAACTGAGGATAGAGATGAAGAAGGGTGGAGTGGGGGCAGATGTCAGCTGTCACCAAGGAAGCAAGACATATAGAAAATGAGGTAACAAGCCATGAACCATGTGGCAAATAATTAATTAAAATGTAAGAGTTAGCTAGTAATAAGCCAGAGCCATTGGCCAAGCATTTATAATTAATATAAGCCTCTGAGTGATAATTTAGGAAGTGACTGCCAGGTATAATGAGGCATAAGGGACAGAATTCTCTGCTTCCTGTTACAACAAATGCCTTTATTTGTAGATAGATATATAATAGAAAAAATACACTTTGTAATAGAAAAGTATTTGAAATAGTCATCAATGACTGACCTGATGTACTATGGAGTATAAATACATGACCTCATACATGGATATGAGGTAAATGGTCACTCTGTGAGCTAATGCAGATGATTTGCAAGTTACTTTACTAAGTGAAAAACTGACCATTAATTCTTACTTCACAGCAAATAAAAGCCCAGCTTTTCCATGATCTCTGGGAGACTCGCATGTACCGTGTTCTGTTCCTTAAATATGGAACATTTTAAGCTTTTTTTAGACTCCAGAATGATAAATTGCATTTGTTATTTCTTATTCAGCAGCTTTTAATATCTGAGAGCAACAGTTGCCAGAGGGTGCTTCTGAGCAAATGCAGTGGGGGTTTCTGCTAAACTCACATCTCTACAGAGTAGCCATCAACACAAAGTTTGGAATTCTGTGTTCATATTGTATGCACTAGCATAGCATGTGTGTTATTCTGGTTTCTGAATGGATTCTGGGTCTGAAGTAGCAAATGAAGTGGGAGGAAGAGGAAACCCCAGATAGGATTATTGAGAGATGGAAAAGCTGACATAGAAGAGAATACATAAGGACAATTATCACATACATAAAAAAAAAAATATGTGGTTGTTCTGAGTCATTCAAACAACAATTTGAATTGCTCTGTAGATTATCACATAACATAATCAGAGACAGGACTCATAAAATCAAGAGATATCCATAAGAAACGTGATGATCAGTAGGGACAGTTTCATAGAGAGCAGAAGGCACTCCCAGGCAAGTTGAGACTAATGACATGCTGTCTTCACAGAAGGTCTGTGCTTGGCACACAGTCCAGGAAATGGAAAGCCAACGGCAGGGATCATCAAAGTTCACCCAGTATACAGTCTACTGGAAAGCAAAGGTATTCTAAGCTTTGATTCGCTGACACACTGAGTGAGGTTATGTGGGTGAAGCAGCCCTTAAGGACATGTGGTTCCCTTTTGTTCTTCATCTATTAGCCACCTTCCAATGTGTCGTTCATTTCCTTGAGGGGTTTATCCACCAGTAGCACATATCTCCTTTGGGATGAAAGAAAGTAGTTTTCAGGGCAAACTGTAGCTTTCTTTGTTACTCTGTCGAAATATAAAAAGGAGGAAGAGTTATTTTTTGTTTGCTGCTCTGCTGAACACCCCAAGTGACAACAACAGTACACTGCAAAACAACTTGAAGGAATGTGTAATGGTAAAATGGCAATTTCTATTGAAGCCAGTTGTTTTATTTGCTTATTTCTTTTACAAATAGTTTCTCACCTCTTGTGGAAGCTTCTTTTCCTTTGGTATGTATATGTGTGTTTGGCGTGTGTGTGTGTGTGTGTGTGTATATTGTGCAATGATGGGAGAGACCCTGTGTTTTTAGGTGTGGAGGCCGGAGGCTGACCTCAGGTGTCTTCTTTGACCAATTGCTGCCTTTTGTATTGAGTCAGGGTCTCTCAGTTGAACCCGGATCTCAATGATTTGGTTAATCTAGCCAGCCAGCTCACTCTGGGGAGCCTGTCCTCTGCCTTCCCAGCACTAGAATTATGTTTACACAGGTGGACACACCTACCCAATAAAATCCACAAAGGTCAGCATACCTACCTGACAATTTCTTGGGTACTGGCCTGCAAACTCCAGTCTTCACACTTATGAGGAAGTGTTTTATTAGCTGAGCCATCATTTCCCTACCCTGGAAGCATTTTACAAATAATCAATGAAAGAAAAGAATATTTGCACATAAAGAGAAAATAATGGAATTAAACATTTCCCAAGATAGACACAAAAAGGAGATCTGCTTGGTCTGAAACATTCTAAATATTTACAGAGCCAGAAAACAACATCTCATTGGGTTTCTGACTTTTATATTTAGTTATAAGAAATAAGCAGACCTCTAGATCCCCATATTCCACAAATTGTGTCCACTATGGATTTAAAAATGTCTAAAGTGTAATAAAAAAAAAACACAAATAGATCAATACAGAGCAGTAATTGTTTACACAGCATTTCACCCTATTGGTAATATAAGAAACCCAGGGCTAATATATTATCTAATAGAGGGTGGGTGAAAGGTTCATGCATCCTCAACAGAGCTCAAGGAATCACAGGAGCCTCCAAAAATTTACTCACTCTAGTTAATTAACTACAATGGCTTTAGTTATGAGATATGTGTGTTTTTCTGTAAATCCTTACATATCTATCTGCTGCAAAAATAAGAATAGTACCACAGATGCATTGCATTGTTCAATTTGGTGCAGTGCAGATGTTAATAGCAAAGGCTATAAGGAGGACAAGGTCAATTTTGAAGCCTCTAAATTTTTAATGTGCAATTTTAATCTTGCCATTTTTATCTAGATGATTTTGTTATTTCAAAGATTGGGCTTTTTTTTTTTTTTCAGGTGGTTGTTAATTAAGTTTTACTATTGCAAGAGAGAGAAATGTAGAGATTGGAAAGACTATATTTTCTAGTGCCAGCTAGAGATTGGTAGAGAATGCAAGGCAAGAGAGGATTCCACTCCTAGAACTAAACACGTGTATTGTTAATAAAACAGGTCACCACCTTCTTCCTTGCCAAATGGTTCGTTCTAAAGCATGAAACTATTTTGGCAAAAACTAACGAAATGTTTCACAGGATTGAGTAGATAAAATACAACAATCTCAAAACACTAGAAGTATAGTGCACATATGGCAATAGAATTAAGACTGACATTGAGACCTTAATTTAATTGCCTTTTAAGAACATTAGTTCTCAATAGCATGGCAAACTAAATAAATGTAGGAGTCTTTAATACCAATAGACAACTAGCCGATCACTCAGTGTAGGCTGTTCTCATTAATTTAGGAATTAGACCAAGCTGAATGTCCCCCTGACACTTACACATCAGAAGGGTTAATGCCATCAGCAGAGCACGTGTGACATATTCACATTAGAATTCACTTTATAATGTCACTTCTCACTGTTGAAATTTAGAACAAACAACCAGTCGGACATGTGAGTGCCTTCTGAGTTTCTCTAGGTTAAGTATGTATACATACATATGTACCTGTATAATGTTCTTTTTAAGTACATTAATTTACAGATGGATATTTGGAAATACTTCTTTTCTTTGAAAGATTTATAATATTGTATATTGTTCCTAATTAAACATATATCAGTACTTGGAAGAAATTTCTAGTACCTAACTCATAGTTGAGGTATAAAGTATTTTATCTTGTCACACTATCTTGTTGTACTCAGGATATGTTAAATTTTGCTGAACAGAAAACTCTAACGTTATAGGCCTTAAGATTTACCATGTATACCTCCATATACTTTCATGATTAATTTTATAAGAGTAATTTTAATAGCTTTCACTATGATGATTGTTATTGCTTAAAGTATTTTAACATAATAATCATTCTTATTCCTTAAGAAAAAAAATCAGTCATAATTTCTTAACAATATTGTATTAACTTTATAACATCCTATGCAGTAACCTTTCACACAGTGTGCTATAAATTTTGAGTAAAAGATTGGCTAGTAAAACACATTGGGGGAAAAAGGCCAGGGGAGATGCACTGGACTTCTGTGACGGCAGCAAGGTTTAACTAGATTCCTTATTAACATAGTAACGGAGGGAGGATGTAAACGTATTTTGTAGATGGATCAAATTCCCTAATCAACTGACTTAAAGGACATTAGCAAATACAAGCAAGTCTAAATGGTGCTGTGAGCCTGGTTCAATTTCTTGAGAGGCTTTAAGAATAAAGCCAGAAAGAGGGGATTGGAGGGGGAGACAGAGCTTTCTTAGTGAAGACAAATTTTATAGATGAAATATCATGCATTTTTCTCTCATATGCAGAATCAAAATTTAACTACACACATACCACATACACACACACACACACACACACACACACACACACACACACACACACATGAGACATATGATGAACTCATACTGCTGATTTTTTTTACTCAATAAGCATACCTTCTTTTGATTCAGGAAATTAACCATCTTAATCTTTCCTTGATAAAAATTCTATGAACTTCCTTATTATAGGAGAAAAATATCTAGATGAAAAATATTAATATACTTTTTCCAAGCTAGCATATTAGTTGACTGACTTGTTAATAGCTTCCTGATATTGCTGAATTAACACTGAAACAGAGGATATAGTGAGGTCTGCCCATACACAAAGATCACTCCATATTATGTATTTTATCTTAATTTGAAGAAAGCATAATTCAGGCAATTAAGTTAATGTTTAAACTCATCGAAACTGACACATCAAAATCAACACTATGATAATATGAGAGTATTCAAATATTAAGTTTGTATTAAATATTTAGAAGTTATATGTTAAAAAGAATGTGAATCCACCCAAAGTGAAAGCTCCATGAAGGATTTTGTATTTGGTTATTAATATTAAACACAGTGATTAAATACTAAACATAGGTAGGGGTGTGTGTGTGTGTGTGTGTGTGTGTGTGTGTGTGTGTGTGTGTGCCACATGTGTGCAGGTACCTGAGTGGCCAGAAAAGAGTGTAGGATCCTAAGAATTGGAGTTACAGAAGGTCATGAGCTATGTGACATGAATACCGAGACTTGAACTCATACTCACTCTGGAAGAGCAGCGTATGCTCTTAACCAATGAGCCATCTCCAGCCCTGCAGCTAACGTTTCAAGGGTAAACTTCTTTTCAGACTCTTAGGAATATATTAGTTTGTATTCTCTAAAGAGAAGCATGCAGTTTGTGTGGTGTCCCTGTCTTTGTAACCGTGCCTTGATGTCTTGCTTGATTAGAAGCTGACTTTAAATTGTTTTAAATGGTGTTATAACAGTTTGACTTATAACTCACAGTTAAGTTAAAGCTTCCTTTGATGTTGCCAAACCTGATCACTGAGGCTGTTGCCAAACCTGATCACCGAGGCTGTTGCCAAGGTTACAGATAACCTACTCCCTGCTGCTAAACTTAAAAATAAAATCGACACTTAAATCTTCCCCCTTGGCAGCCTTTGACCCCACTGATAATTTCTTCTTTGCATTTGTCAATTACAAAATTGTGAAAACACACTGAAGGTACACAAAATGATTTAGAAACGTCTGAACTGAAAAGAGAGATGCCGGCACCTGAGCAACACTGTCCTGAGCTGTGGTTTGTCACTTATACAAAAGCACACATGTGGCACACATCTCCATTTTCTTTCAGTGACTTGGCGTAAACACCAGGGATTGGCTTGATTTACCAAACCATCCCTCAGAGAAAGGGAGTTCAACCTAAACATGGCATGCTTCAGAAGGTTAAAAAAGCATGCATCGCCCATAGCTGCCCACCAGACTTCAGAAAGATAGATAGATCGCTTTTCATCAGCTGGAGGCCCGCCACTGCTGCTTTCCTAGAATAAGAGAAATCCATTTCTATCTGTAATGCAGAACTCCCCGCCTGACCATCAGAGCTTGTGAAAAACAGTCATTTCCATGTGTGTTGTCTAAAAGGCACTCCTATTCTCTGCCCTACTTCTGCAAGTATTTTGGGAACTACATTTTCTGAAATACAAAGACATATGCTATCATTCATCTTGTCCCCATTCCCTTTCTTGCTTTTGTGCTTTCTGGTAATTTTAGACAATCAGTTGATGCTAAAGAAGTTCACAGAGCAGATGAAGCTGAAGAAGAGAGTGGTCCTCAAAAAAAGAGCATCCACCAGGACTCAATGCCCAGGCCCAGGGAACCGCTCTACTAATGGAGACCAGGCCAGGAAATTCCATGAAGGCTGCCAAGCTTCAATCATGATAAGAGGTTTCCCATTGTCAGGAGTCATTTCCAGCCTTGATTCTGCCCTGCTTTCCTGGATGTAAAATGTTCTAACATACGACAAAAGACTGTGGATGGAAGTTTCCAGAAAAAGAACCTCATCCGTGTTAAAGATTCACCAAGGCTGATTGAATAATTAGACCTTGTGTGATGGAGGAGAAGTGGAGTGCTGTAGGTCTGGAACCGAATTATCTTGGCCTATCTTTACTCAATTTAATAACCATTCATTTCCCACCTCTCTATTGACCTAACATTCTTGTGACTGTTTGGTAAGCATTAGGGGAATATGTGAATGTATACCAGCTCACAGACCAAGAACATCAGCTAGCAGCTGGAGCCTATAATCAGAGGTGTTCCCTACACTGTTGCAAATGCCTCCTTGATGTTTTAGCACTGTATTTTATATTTTTTAAATTGTGCATGTGCATGCATGTGAGTGGATATACAGGTCTATGCAGGTGGATAAGCGTATGCATGCAAATGAATGTCAGGAGACAATGTAAACTGTTATTCTCCACACACCGCCCTCCTTGTTTCTAGGGACTAGGTCTCTCATTGACCTGAGTCTTACCACGTAAAAGAGGCTGGCCAGTCAGTGAGACCCAGCAGCCAGCCTGTCTCCTCTTGCCCAGTGCTTGGATCACAAGCATGTGCTAGTACACCCATCCTTTTTTACATAGATCTGACAATTGAATTTGGGTCATCATATTTGGCAAGCATTTCCCAACTCCTTCCACTGATGGGTTTTTAACATGCCTCATTTTTACTTTCTATTCTGTTACTATTTTAAAGAAAAAAACCTTCATAAAACTATTACCATGTGAGAAATATGGTATTTGGAGTGACCTGAACCCATGGTCTCTCAAACTTGATTCCAGAATAAACTCTGTCCTTTGATTTTTGAGGTAAGAACTGGTGTTTTGCATCAACCACTGGGAAAACTTGATCCCACGGGGGAGGCATCCAAACACTTGGTGGATAATAAGCAGGAAGGGTCAAAGAAGCAGATGAAACAATAACATCCCTCAGAGGACAAAACAGTCAATAGCTGGCCTGGAAACCAAGGGACTGGGGAAGGCTGGCTGCTGTGTAACCTGGTGAGTCAACCTTCAGCTGACTTAAAGTTGCAAATTTCCCTCTTTGCTATAAGTCTATTGCAAATTCTTTCCAAGTTTCACAAAATTCAAAGCTTTAGTGTATTATTTTCAGTATAAAATGTTGATGTAAAGATATTTTTCTGGTCCCAGAAAAAGCATGATATGGCTTTGTGATGGTTAAATACATTCTATTGTTGAAGTCTCTAGAAGGCAACTTCCACTAATTGAAGCTCTTCTCTTAAATAGTAACAAATATCAACAAAACAATGGCTGAATTCCCTGCAAGTTGTTAGTGGGTCCATTTAAAACAATGGTCACATGGCACTCTTGAAATACACTGATAATTGTGTTATTACTTTATCTTTTGAATTCCCTCAGTGAGAATTTGTGAAGTTTATTAAATACTGAAGGATGAGAGTGTATATAGCAATCAATTTTTTCTAACATGTGTATTTCAAAGACAATCATGAAAAAGTGGTTTTATCTTAGATAATATTATTGTTATTACTATATTTTAAAAGCTGTTAAAGCTTTATTAAAAATTCTCTATTTCCTATTGGGTACTTGATGCAGATGTGATTTTTCATGACATATTTTTGTTACTGATTTTTTTTTTTAGAATACAATTTAGTTATCCATTAGTAAGAGATTAATAATCCATTTTGTGTCTTCTGGACATGACAGGACCATTGTACAATGAACTTACAGTATTTTGATTGCTGCCACAAGATTTGCTCAAGATCAAGCAGGTTAACACTCCAGCAAGGAAGAAGAAGGGGCTGGCCAGCCCTCACCCCTAGCTGAAGCTATGAATAGTTAATGACTGCTAAAGGAAGGAGAGTCAGATTTCTTTAGGAGTATGGTCCTGGGAATCTTGACCATGCACCAGTGACCATGCACTTATATGGGCAACACTTACAGGACTCAGTGACCTATAAAAGACAAAGAAGGGACATGGAATTGGGAGGGGATTCTAAAGGATTCTTGGAGTTGGAGAGTAGTGAGGAGGGTGCATATGATCAAAATATACTCTATAGGTATACGAAATTCTTAATGAATAAAAATGTCTAAAAAGTAAAATGCAAAAGTAAGAAGAATCCATGCTTCAGAATAAAAATGAACTGATTTTTATTCTTTTTTCCCTTACTTTTGAAAACGTTTTCATTATTTCATGCATGTATTTGATTATAATCCCCCTTCTGTTACTTTGTTGTTGTTGTTGTTTTCTTCCTTCTCCTGCCACACCTTATCTTCACAGGTACCCCTCCTGCTTTTGTATCTTGTCCAATGGCCCATTGCATTTTACTGGTGTTTCCTACATGAACATGGTCAGGGGCTTATTTACTTGATGGAGGGCAATTTCAAATTGGCTATACCACTGAGGCATATGACTCCTCCTGCCCAACAACCATTAATTACCTACAGCTCCTCATGGAGGGATGGGGCTTCATGAGTTTCTTCTACATTGATGCTAGAATATTGATGGATCCTGTGTTCTGTAACACGGAAGCAGGTAGCCGCTGCTACTAGGAATCCATGGGTGTCACATCTTGAGGATAGTTTTACATCACTCACCCTCATGCTACAGGTCTTCTATTCTTCCTTTTCCCTCTTCCACATTGTTCCCCAAGTCTTAGAAAGGGTGATAGACATGTCTTGTCTATGGGTGGGCACTCATCAGTCACTTAGACCTTGCCTCTTCCCTGACTTAATCCCTTTCATGGAAGACACACAGAAAGTGCAGTTCACATCCTCCTTCTCCATTCTCATTCAGTATCTAATGATACAAAAGTCTTCAAGTCACAACACTTGAAATAGAGAGCTGCATGTGCTATGTGGTTTACCATATTAGCCAGCTCTCCCCACCGTGACATCAATGTGACTGAGCCAGCTCTCCACCATGTCATCAATGTAACTAAGACAATCAGCTTAAAAGGGAAAGGGGTTTATCTCCTTTTCAGTTCATGGCTGGTTCACATCATTGCCTTTCAGATTCAGCACTGCCCTCATATCTCAGAGCAAAGTTGCTCACCTGATGGCTAGAGGAAGAGGATGCAGCTAGAGTTCTAGAATCCCTTTCAAAGGACGCACCCACAGATCTAAGAATCAGTCTCTCTAGGTCCCATGTCCAAAGGTCCCACCACCACCTCTGCACAGCACCACCTTGAGACCAGATGTTTAACACTTGGACCTTTGGAGGATATTCAAGATCCCTTCTAATGTATGAGCAGATGACAGGATGCTTGTCATCATACAGCCATCAGTTTTCTAATGTTTGACTTTCTATTCCGCTCAAATGAACTTGTAGAATAGTATTAGGTATTCAAGGACCATCTTGTCTTGCTAAGTTCAGTGGTCACCTTCCTATGGGTCCTGCATGTTCAGTTTATATAACATACTGTCAATCAGTCAACACAAGGGCACTTTTTGCCCAGTGACTAACTTTTGCCACAAAGAAAGCAAATTCCATAATGTGTTTATTCAATGCCCATCATCTTCCTTGAAGTTTTGGTGCTCCCAGGAGCAGATAGATGTATCTCACTGTCCAGAATGGTCTAAGTTTTTAAAACATTTTAAATGCCATATTCTGTAGGTCTTTGAAGTGTTTGAAGATTAACTTCCTAACTTAAATATAC
The DNA here is from genome assembly GCF_903995425.1 of Onychomys torridus. Taxonomy (NCBI): domain Eukaryota; kingdom Metazoa; phylum Chordata; class Mammalia; order Rodentia; family Cricetidae; genus Onychomys; species Onychomys torridus. Next base: position 49,207,791 of record NC_050461.1, on the reverse strand, counting down.
CTATGTATATCTAGAAAACTTAACTAACATGACTACATGTGTGATTATCATAGATGACTAATTATTAATCTGTATTTCTTAATTTTCCATTATAATTTAAATGAGTTACATAAACATAATACCTTAAACAAGAGTAGAAATATACATGCAGTATAACAAAATTAACTTTAATTTTTTATCAGTAAACTAAAATCCATAGCAAGGTAAGAGATGGTCCTTCATGTTCTTGCTTCACAGGAGACTGCCAGGTATTCTACAAGACACATGGAGAAGCAACTGAAAAACTCTAGTCCTATAGACTAAAGATAGATGCCCCAATGTTGCAGAGAGGCTTTGGATGACTGTCCAGGCAGACAGCTGTCTCTGTCATTCTAGATTTTTGGAAGTTGATTACAACTTGTTTACTTAGGTAATATTATATCCTTCTGGAGTCTTGATGTAGTTGAAGACTAGATAACTATAATTATGTTGTTCCTTGGTTATGATAAGAGATAGGTAGATATGAAACCTTAGACTCACAAATATAGGATTGATAGGATATCTTTAATTTTGCCAAATACAAATAGACTAGATATTATAACTGTAATTCCTGCTTGATAACTGTTTTGTTATATGTAATTTTACTATGTTGAAGTTAAAACCTTCCTTTTGAATAGAAAGAAAAGGGGAAATGATGGATGATGTCTTTCTGTACACTGTGAATATGTGTTGCTCTGATTGGTTGATAAATAAAGCCATTTGGCCTACAGCAAGGCAAAAAAAATTAGATAGTTAAGTCCCAGAGTGTCCTCATACTCTTCTTCCTTTTTAGTTGTTCTACAACATTTAACAATTTTAAAAGTAAGGTTCACTATTTGAGATCAGTGACATGGATTAAAAATTGTCTCCTTCATTTGGATAACACATATCCTCATATTTTACGCTGCTTGTATCTTGTGGTTTTTCTATCCCCAATATGCTCACAGTGTACTTTTTTTCTTACAATTTGATGCTGGCATATAAATTCCCACAGCGATCAGTCTTTTTGGTGTCTGTTCCTGTACCTCTGCCATGCATGCTGCTGACACAATTGTCCCTATCTCAGTGTGACTAATCTCAGTACCCAGCACCAAGGTTCACCGTGGCAAACCCATAGAACTTACTTCCAGGCCATATTTCTCCTGCCTACCTTGTAACATACATATACATATACATATATATATATATCACCATTGTCTGTAATTTGTTTCACTGAAAAAATTGAGAAAGAGTTGATGGTACATCAAAATGAAAGTGATTGTTTTTACATATAACATTAATATCATCCTTTATTGTATGGCCTTGAGCAGCAGGCCAGTTAAATTTTGTCCCCTAGTTTTTCTGACTCCTATTGTTCCACATTAAAAAAAAATGTAAATGTTCTCTAAGTCCTGCATATTTTAGGGAAATTCCCATATGCCTCTTTCCAAATCACTTGTCTTCCTTTCTCACTTGCTGTGGGTCATTGTCAAGAGTGTAGATTGGGATTCAGGAGAATTAAGTTCGTCTTCCTGTGACCAATATTTTCAGGGAAATATCTTTCAGTTTTACCTCATTATAAGTAGGAGCATACAACAGGGTTAAAACAGAATTTCAACTTTAGGTTTGAACATATTACTCATAAGAAATCTCTCATTCAGCAGTCTCCTGTGTGACAGCTGTTAAAATGATAGTGTCAGCTTCTGGACTAAGGATTAAAGCAACAGAATGACTATGAGACGGAGGCACAGGCTACTTTCAAATGACTTGTAGAAATAGGTACAGAAGAATTGCCATGGTTTTTCTGGGAGAAATGACTTCTAGATATCCAAACTTAAAAACAAAATTACATTTATTGGACAATAAACTCACTGATTGAAACCAAAGTTTTAATACACAGAACCCAAGTAAATGTGAAGTGGGTATAGCAACCTGGCTGTAATTCTAGCCTCAGAAGGCAGAGATGGGGTCCCCTGAGCAAGCTAGGTAGCTAGATTAGCCCAATTAGTAAGCTCTGGGACTTATTGAGAGATTTTATCTTCATATATAAGTGGAAAAGTCACCATACACATACACCATGCACACTCATACACCCAGCCATACGCAAACGTGGATACAATGACAGGCACACAATACTTGATACATATATAAAAAGAATGTCTGTTCGATGTCCTATGTCAGGAATATAGAGCAACTGTAACTGATAGACAAGTATGAGTTCTAGGAAAAGGCTAATGAAATCATTTCCTAGGAGGCTACTGTTGACAACTCATGCTAAATATGAGGTCCCTTCCCGCCCCCAACTACATGCTTTACATTTGAAGCACAGATGGACAACATGGGCCAAAGATAATAGGAGAATAATGAATAGCACTTTCCACCTCAGGACTGCAAATCCCCACAGACACATAATTACCACACATTTGTTCATAAAGAACCTCACAGCCCACTCTGCATGATTTGGAAAGAAAGAGATGAACAGAATATTTACACCAGTAGGGGGGGGTCTATAAGAATTTCTTTTGCAAAACAGAATATTTTGGTTATGAAATAGTTTGTGTTCCCTGACAAAATGAAGAGAAAAGAAAAGTAAGGAATAAGTTCAGGTAGGGACTAATGTACCAAGAAAATAAAAGCACAGATAATATAACTAAAACTGATCCAACAGTGGAGAGGAAATCTGTTTTAAAAAAAATCCACAAAATGGAGGCTAAGATGTGCACTTTTTGAAGAAGGAAACAGAAGTGATAACTTAGAAATAATAACAAGAGTTATTAGAGTGTTGTTTTCCCAGGATGAGAAAAGTCCAGGTCTGTGTAACAGCTTTGTGTGGTAACAATGTCTTCAGGACTGCGAGGTTAAATGTACATATCTCAGCTACCACTGGGTCAGCATCACTGCAGCGAACAGCTACAGCTTAAACGTGTAGAGCCCCCAAATCGCAGTCATATGCAACAAGAGACTGGTTTTCTGCTCTTTTGTAGACACATCGGTGCTATCCCACTGACTCCACTGGGTTTCTTCTCATCTCTAGAAGCCAGTAGGGGCTAGCTAGTATCGCTGCATGAGGCAAGACGCTCTGCTTCACCATCAGGGTTGAGGCGGCGGGGGAGGTGAGCCTGGAAAACAGTTCTTTCCTGCATCTGGCTTTGGAGAGCAAGGCTCGGGGGCTGTGGCTGTTGTCTCGGGGTCACCCTTCTCCCAACAATAGCAAGGACTCTATGGCAAATCACCTGGGTACCTCACTTCCATCCCACCCGTGAACTTACCACCCACGTGGTAGAGCTCTCTAAGGCTAGCTTGGGTCTGTATAGTAAAGCCAACAAGGATTGCCGTTTCTCATAGGGCCTCTAGTCCTTATACTCAAGTCCTAATGGTAACAAGAAGGGATGCCCTTTGCTGTCTCAAAACGCATGCATTTGTGCATTTATTTAATGACTTTATTAAATTAATCTTTGAAATTCTATTTGTAAATAAGTGCAATCTGTAAATGGGGTTATTTGCAAAGGATACAGATTGAATTTTATCCTCGTTGAAGAAAAGAAAAAAGTTTCTGAGTTCTATTGTTTTTTTTTTTCTCCTGACATATTATTTTTCCTTCTCCTACTGATTCATTTACTTCTAAATATAAAGTATGTGATTTTTTTCCTCGGTGAGGCTCAGAATCATACCACATCTATGATTCACCGCTCATCTCTAGCAGAGGATAGGCAATTTTGGTTAAATCACTCTCGAAGTAATAAGCTTAACGGCTTCTTTTCTGGCTTTCAGAAAATCTGAAGAGAGTTGACCTGCTAATGAAATGCCATTTATGTAACCATCCCTAGGTCTCTCACCAGTGCTTCCAATAAATCAGATTCGGTAGCATGCAAAAATGAGAAGTTCGGTGTCAAAAAAAAAAAAAAAGTGTGTTAAGAATTCCCAGAGAGAAGAATGTGTGTGTGCTACATCTCCTTACAACAATTATCAGAGACAGGAAGACAATTTATGTCATTTATAAAAGGAAAACTTTACGTGCTGGGAGAGGAAATAAAAGAAATGGATACTGTCGTATGACGCTATTCGTTTCAACTGGTACAAATACTCGGGATTTTATAAGAATGCTTCTGAAAGTAAGGGTGAATTGTCTTTATTTGAATATGAATTTATAGAATCTCAAATGACATTCTAGCTTGGGAGGTGTGTAGCATAAATTTTATTGATTAGAAATAAAATGCAATATAACGAATGAACAAAGTTAGTATTCTCTAAAAGTAGGGATGTTGTCCTATGCTAGGTCTATCTAATGTCGCCACTTGAGAGGTGGGAAGAGGATGCAAACGGAATAATCACCATTTGAACCCAAGTTCAAATGAAAAACGAACTTCAAATTGCAGGTGACAGCAAGGAGAACAGTACGACTCTAGAAAGGATGTGAGAAGTCAACATCATTTACCGAACTGTGTCAGGTGAAGACACTTTGAACATGAGATTACATTCTGGCCAGAATCAAAATTCTGATTGGCAATTATTAACTGATTGACAGTCTTCTGAAACACATTTCTGCAAGAGGTGAGCTAGCAAGCTCAAGTTCTTACCTGGGGCTGAGCTGATGACAGAATTGAAGCCACACAGCCCTTTTCAAAGTCTCAGTCTCGGCTTAAGAACAATGCTTTGTGGCCTCAAAGGAAGACCAGCCCATGCGTGAATTTTCAGTTTGTATGAGAACGGATAGAAACAAAAATTTCAGCATGAATAACTTCAATTTTTAAATGTATGTGGTTTATCATTTAGGAGCACAATGATAGCATTACTAAGTGAGTGAAAGTTGTAATCTTTTATGTGATACTTTGCTGTTTTATTTATTAATTGAGTTTTAATATTTCATTGTGTTTTATTTTAAAATGCATTTAGTTTTATTTTGTCATCCCTTATTCTGGGCATGCATTCTTTCCTTCTTCATGTGACTTTCTACTATGTTTATAAATGACATTGGTTCAGTGGTAGAGCGCTTGCCTAGCAAACACAAGGCCCTGGGTTCGGTCCTCAGCTCTGGCAAAAAATAAATACATAAAATTTTTTTAAAAAGTGAGATGAAATTCATACATAGTTCAATTTTTGCTCATACCATATTTTCAGACAGTTGCAATCCTATCCCCAAGTGCCATAAATGTAACCCTTTTGGGGAATAAGGTTGTTATAGACTTCATGAGGTTCAGAAGAGGTCAGAAGGAACCGCCCTCATGGAGTTGTTGATATTCTTACAAAAGGAAGGAATTTGGACACACGGTTGCACATAGAACATGAGGTGAAGATGGAGGCTGAGATGGGCTGACGTGCCTATCAGTCAGAGCAAAGCACTAGAAATGGAAGGGACCAGGGTCATGTTCTCCTTCACAGCCTTTCAAAGGATGCCAGAGCCCCAGACATGCTGGTGCTGCGCTGCAGACTCTGGAGCCCTGAGATGGTCCCTTTGTGTAGCTGAAGTCATGCAGTGTGGTACGCTATTGCAGCATCTATTGCCACCTGATGCAGGCAGCTGTATGATTACCTGGAGAAGTGGTAACCTGGCAAACACAGTGTGTGTGTCTTTCTGGTGTGTGCAATCATTCCTCTGAGCTCTACATCACAGAACAGGATAACTGCATGCATTTTGCACATGTTCAGTGCCCCTTAAGAACAGCTGATATCTCAGAATTTCTCCTTCTATTCACACTTTTAGCTGCCCACTATCTAGATCCCTATGGGTCTTTTGGTCTGTCTAACTTGGCAAGTTCTTGAAATCTACATCATATTTTTATTTCTGGAAATTAATTATCAATAACAGCAGAGTCCTAAGATTCAAGAGAAGGATGGCTGCCCATAGGCAGGAACTATGTTGTGAGCACTTTCCTCCACTCCTTTGCTGTCTGCAATTTTATTCTATATGTTGATGAATGAAAGCTTCAATTAATATTTCTCTTGAGGAGTAATGCATTCAACTTTTATTTCATGCCCTATATATAAAAACATAGGATGTAAGCATTGCATATGAATAATAAAAGAGCCACAAATAAAATCTATATTTGTGTTACTAGACAATAGGCTTTACATTGGATATTTCCCACCTATATTTCAAAATGCAGTAATCTCTGTTGTATATAGTTATATGTATGTATTTTCAAGGAAAAAACACATGTATTTAGTATGCTTTAAAAACATTGAACAAAGTACTGTGAAGACAATTATATGGATTTGGAAGCTCTGTAACCAGGACTGGGCCGATGGCACACTGGTTAAGGGTGTGCACTGCTCTTACAGAGGATGTGAATTAGGTTCCAACAGCCATGTCTGGCAGCTCTCTCTCTCTCTCTCTCTCTCTCTCTCTCTCTCTCTCTCTCTCTCTCTCTCTCTCTCTCTCTCTCTCTCTCTCACACACACACACACACACACACACACACACACACACACACACACACACCTTTAAATCCAGCTGCAGCAAATCTTGTGCCCTCTTCTGGTCCCTACAGGTACTGCAGCCATGTGCTCAACCTCCCCCCGCAATCTCCCCCATATATAAAAACTGACATTTTTTAAAAGTAAATCTCTAAAAATGAAGCTCAGAACTATTCCTCAGAAAGTCAGGGTGTTGCTTACATCTCTATCTATTACCTAAAAGTGTCATTTAGACAATATAGCTCTCCCTTAAAGTTTAAGGAAAGGTTTAAATGCTCTGATGAGCCCATGCTTGGTAGCCATTAAGTATGTACTTATAAGTTCCATTGTATAGTATCACTTTTAAAAATTATTAATACAATTAAGAAGTAGCAGCGTTTCCTTCCCCTTTCTGTAAGTTCAGAAGCTTAGCAGTACTGCTACAATGACTGCAGGTATGAATTAATCAGTGAGATCTTTTATTGTTTTTGTTAACCTGAGCATGCATGGCCTTATTCACATTAGTGTCCCATCAACTGGGTTTAATTAGACTTCCAAAGGTTAAAGAAGGAAACAAAGTATAAAATGTACCCTACCCTTTTTTAAGCATTCATTTTCTTAGGGGTATACTGAGTGGTTCTGGTGGCTTTGTCATTGAGGGTGACAGCAGCTGTGTCCAAGTACTCAGGGAAAACCTGCCTTAGAAGTGTAAGATGGCACACAACACTGCTGCCCCTGAAATGACCCACTTTAGGGTATAAAAATCACAACATTTAGGCAGTTGGTTGTAAGATCCATCTACATACCATTGGAGTCAGATCCTACTTGCCTATACACCTTTGTATGTGTCTCCTGAAAACGGGGTTATAACCCTACCTGTCAAAGGCTACAACCCTGGTTCTCACCTTTTGGGGGTTCACACTCTATTTACAGATGTATTTTTTATATTTTGACAAGGTGGCTCTTACTTGCTGCTCCATTCTTTCTAGCCAGATATACAGATGGAGAGTGGCAGTGGCTGAACCATATGTAAAATCAGAACTTTCACCCATGAGCTGAAGTAACCTATTTTGAAGCCAAGTAACAGTCTCTAACCACCAGCCCACATAGTCAGGGGTAAATTCAAACTTCCAGCTTCCTTAGTCCTTCACTTACCCAGTGTGGAGCTAACCACAGAAAGATGAGTGTGTTCCCTCTGTCAACCACATAAGACCTAACTAACCCATGTCTGTCTTCCCATGCTAAGAGCCTCATGTGGTACCTAAAATCCTCCATTTTCTCCTACTAAATATTTCCAAACCCCATGCTTGCCTCTGAGTCTCTGTCAAACTCTAGTGATGTTACTGGCAGTGGCTGATCTGCTCACCATGGAGATCTGTGTATGAATAGCCTGTGTTTGTCTCATGAAGGCGGTCCTTGTCTACTTCCCCATTTACCAAGAGCCACAATCAAGGATTGGCTTTGACCCTTAAAATACCCAGTGACTAATCAGAAAACTTTCCTGTCCCAACACCTTGAGGCATGTTTGGACTTGGAGTCAACCATTTGTTACTGTGTTCTCATGTTGCTTTGAGCACTCAACTTCCTAGATCAGCAAAGAGAGGAGTTAGAATAGTAGCTGAAACAATGTGCCTGTGTTATAATAAGCAGAAAGGAATGTGTAGGTGGGAGTTTCTGTCCTGCCAGCAGCTCCCAAATAAACACATAGAGGCTTATATTAATCATGAATGCTTGGCCAATAGCTCAGGCTTGTTATTAGCTAACTCTTACATTTAAATCAACCCATATTTCTTAGCTATGCTTTGCCACATTGCTTGGTACCTTTTCCCAGCATGGCGTGCCCATCTCCTCCCTGTGTCTGCTTGCAACTCCTCCAACTCTGCCCTTTTTCCTCCCCGAGTCCTCTATTTGACTCTCCCACCTAACCTAATCTTGTTCAGCTATTGGCCAGTCAGCTTCTTTATTAAACCCATCACAGCATAATTGACACAGTGTACAGAAGGATTATTCCACAGCGGGATCTGGTTTATCAAAAAGATAAACTGGAACTCCAGTTGTTGACCAGTTTGTCTCTGTCTGCTGACAGCTGGAGTGAGTGATGGAGGAAGCTACATCATGACAAAAGTGAGGTAAGTGTAACTCTCAGACTCACAGTGAGATCAAGTGAGCCAGATTATTGGATTATGAGATGAAGTAAGCCAGTTAGGGAGCAGCTAGAATGGATAGAGAGAAAGGGAGATTGTGACTACCAACTACAGTGCTCAGTATTAAAGGTGAGAGTAGAGAACACTGCTCTTTCTACTAACCTTCCAAATCTTGGGAACCTTGAGAAGCCACAATCATGGAAAGCCAAGTTCAGGGACCCATGCCATTATGAATGCTACAAGAGCACTCTATTTGCTCTTGAAGACCTCCCCCACCCCTGCTTGTTCTTGCTTCATCTTAGCTTGTTTTCTTGGGCATGTTAAACTGGTATGGCACCATAACAAATAGTATTTATTAGGTGGCTAAATTGAAAAACCATAATTTCTTCCATTTCTGGAAGATGGAAATTCGAGAAGTCGGTGGTATTAATTTCTTCCAAGGCCTTTCTTTTCTGCTTAAAACTGGGATCCTTAGGGTTTTAACATATGACACAAGGAGGGGACTGCACCTCATCCCATGTTTGAGTAAACAAGCACAGGACAAAAGCATGAATAAACTGAAATCCCTAGAAGATGCCTTCATCCAGACTCACAACTGTCTTGTCCATTTTGTGAGACACGACTGAGATACACCCCATGTGCTGTCACAGAAGATACCAGATGGCAATGAAGCCTGGAGCAGTAACCTAATACGTTTTTTCAAAAAAATTTTCTTTTAGTGAAATAACTACACATGAAATTGCTAAATAATGAATATTAAAATGAATTTGGGAACAAGTAATTAATTTATTCCACAAGTATTCAAGTTTAAATGTGCAAGGCGCCGAGTAAATATAGGAATTGAAATGTAGGAATAAATAAAACAAAGAAAAAGATCGCCAAACATAGAACTCAGATTAATGACTGTATAAATGATAATTTCAGTATTAGGGATTTAAAATTATTCACTTCCATTTTGTGCACAGTTTTGCCCTAAGGGAACCTAATAAATATTTTTTCTAATTAAGCAAAAATGAGTCTGAATAAAATTCACAGGTGCCATATTTGACATGTGTGCTGATGTATACTTCTCAAAACAGGCTTCTGAAGACATCCAAATGGCAAGCACAATTTTAATGTCAAAGAAATGATAACGGAGGAGCAGCAGGAAAACTCATATTCAGTCAATTTAATTTAAATGACAACCTGCAGTACAAAAAAACTAGTTTTAAAAGATCAAACTTCATGGAGAAGCCCATGAAGAATGCCGGTGCTCAGCTGATTGTCAACCTAAAAAGGTAAGGTGCTCCCAATGAGAGTTGGGGTTTTGGGTTTTGTTTTGTTTGTTTTGTTTTGTTTTGTTTCTTTTGGTTTTTAGAGACAGGGTTTCTCTGTGTAGCTTTGCGCCTTTCCTGGAACTCACTTTGTAGACCTGGCTAGCCTCGAACTCACAGAGATCCTCCTGGCTCTGCCTCCTGAGTGCTGGGATTAAAGGCGTGGGCCACCACTGCTAGAGTCACAAGACACAAGCTAGAGTCATCCAAGAGGAAGGAGAGATGGTACAGTGAAATGAACGCTGGATGTTCTCCCAGAGGACCAGGTTCTATATCCAGCACTTACATGATGACTCACAGCCATTTGACACTTCAGTTCCAGAGCATCCAATACCATCTTCTGGCCTCCAAGGGCACTATATATGTATGCATTCAGGTGAAACACCCATTCACATAAAAAGAAATAAATAAAAAAATAAATTTAAAGTAACTGGTTTGCTGATAGCTGAATCGACATGACTCAGAAAATAATGCCGAAATTGTAGCTGTATGTTAGAATTATCTAAGGGCTCAACTTGGTGAGATTTCAGTTCTCTTAGCATTGAGTCCCATCCCTTTATCATCTGCATTTATGGAGTACGCACACAGTATGGGTGAAATACAGTGACCGTCGAAGTGAGAATTCATTCTTACCCTAAAAACAAACATCATGAGCACCAGTCCTTTTTACCAAGACAGAATTTACCAAAGAGCCCCAGAGACTGAAAATCAAGCAGCTGGCAAATAAATAGAAGGGGTAAGTATAACTGGTAGTTATAGTTGCTAGGTTTTAGGGCAAGTAACTATGTGAGTAGTCAGTGTAAGGAGATGTCTCAGCAGGTAAAAGTGGCCTCTGTAAAAGCCTGTCCCCCTGATTTCTATCCCTAGAGTGCATATCAATTTGGAAAGAGAGAATCAAAAGTTGGCCTCTGATGTCACACTGGCTGTAGCATGCATACACCTTCACACACATTGTATCCACATACACAATAATGCCCAATAATTTAAAAAAAAAAAAGATTATATATGTGGTTCTTTCAAACTTTCAAGGAAATGCATTTCCCATGGATATTAGAGCATAAAAGACAGAAATAGACTAATGCATTAATAAAGACCATTGAGAAGATGGTCTAAGAACAAAATCACACATCAATGAAAAATATGTAACAGTCTAACCAACACTTAGGCAAACAGAATATGCTCTTTGTTTAAAAGTACAACCCATAAGACCTGAGGAATTTTAAAGCAGTAAGTTTATTTCTAAGAGTTACATAATCATTCAACAAACCTTAAAAACAGCCATAAAGCAGTTGTTTAAAATGTTATTTGTTACAATTCAAAAAAAAATGCTTCATGAACTAGAGAAGGCTCTTGCTGAAATGGCAAAGATGGTCATGATTTCATACATATGCACGAAGAAGCTGCAGATGACAAAGGATAGAAACCCTGTCATCTAGGAGTGATTAAAAGCATCAAGTCTAGCAACAGCCTGCTGATAAGGCGTTCCTGGCACTGGTACTTTCTATATCGCCTTAGGCAAGTTGGGTAACTGTGTCTCAAACCTTCAAAAGTAAGGTAGTGATGAGAGCTGTCCATACAGTGCACTTTAAATGAAACTGGAGACAAGTACCCAGCTCTCAGTAAACACTACTAGAATTTACTATGGCAATTATCTTTGTGTTTGTGTCAGATTGAAAAAGGCTTGGAGAAGACAGGAGACGCTTCTCATCTGCCACCGACGCCACTGTGGAATTCATGTCACCGAGTTTCCCTGAGGAAACACTGACATTGCTGTGATTAGCTCTTATTTGGGGTAAACAAGGAGAGAAGCTGACTGTGGTGACGGTGACAGGGAAGATACAGGGTCTGTCTGCTGCAGATGAATCCGCTTATGAGGCAGCAGCTCAAGTAGCTCATAAGAGTGGGATATGTTTCTTCTCCAACAACAAATACAAGCACCCTCTATAGAGACACAGAGCCATGGAGAGAAAAGCATAAAACATCAATACATGCTCCTGCCTGGAAAGGGAGAAATATAAATTGCATATACTGTAAAATATTCTGTCCCTTAGTGACAAGTCCTAAGTGCTCTTACACCCTCATCACATGCTGTGCCTGAGACCCTGAAAAACCTTACAGCCCCCAATCTTTCCATATCTTGCACTACCGGCCTGTGGTTATTCACTCATGAAAGGATTATTTGCTGAGAGCCAGTTCTATGGTGACTCTGTGGTATGAAGAAATAAAAATCCCAGCTCTTAGACCAAAAAGCAAAAATGATGTCAGACTGACAACATTTATAAACTATGTAAATACAGGGTGCACTGCAATCATAGAAAGACAGATAGGAAAAGTGTGCATTTGGTGGGATGAGCCGATGTCGACAGGTTGACGGGAAAGATTATCAGTCTGCACAGAGGAAATCACAAGATTGAGATGACCGTATAATGCAACAGAGTTCACTTGCTTACTTGATAGAGGGGAGGGTAGCTGGGGCACGCACGTGATTCTGGACACAGGGAGGCAATGATTGTATAGGAAATGACAGCCGCCCCCCCCCCCCCCCCCCCCCCCCCCCCTCCCCGACTAGAAAATAGCTGGTAAGAGGTTTCCTTTAGGTCTGGTGAGTAGGAAATAGCTTGTAGCAAAGTCTGCACAGGCAGGCCTATATTCTCAAGATTTCTTTCTGTGTTATGAGTTCCCTTAGTGAAACTCTGGTGTAGTGGGTAGCCATTCCAGCCTTGGCCTGGAAGTTTCAACCCTCATTGAGGCTTCAGTAATGGTCACGCCCACAAGGCAGGGCTGAGAGAGGAAGCTGAAGACCCAGGATCAAGAGGAGAGGCCTCTCTTGGTTCCAGGACCCTGGACGCTGGAGGTAGACTGAGCAGAGTTCTCCAGAGAACACCACCGGACTGAGCCATCCCTTTCCCAGACCCTGCAACCTATCCCTTCATTTGTAAGCTACCCCACAAAATAAACCTCCTTTTTAACTATGTGGAGTGGCCTTAATAATTTCACCAATACTCGGGTCAGAAAATACAAAGGGAATCCTCTGCCCCTTTGTTGGATACTGTCTGTAAGCAGGTACAGGGGTATAGTGTATCAAGTGTCGACTTAACTCTGAATGTCTTAATCTTAAATGATCAGCATGTTGACGTATATTAACAGTCCGTGGGCTCCATCAGAATTGACAAATGGCCAATTTAAATATCAGCCAGAAAAGATAGTATAGTCCAAAGAAAAAGCAAATAATCAAGCTCTGTGGCGGTTAATCCTAGCTGCCAAGTTGACTGGATTGACAGTTGCCTAGAGAACTGGTGATCCAGGCTTGCAGGTACGTGGGTTTAGAGCAAGTATTTCCGGAGATTGTTGACATGTGATTCAAGAACAAGAACAGAGAAGATCTGCCCTGAATGTGAATGAAGCCACGTAACAGGCTGAGGGCACGGCCATGGCCGGGAGGAAAAGTGGAAAAGGAAACTTCTGTGTATCCGTGGGCCCTATAGTGAGGGGCAGCACATGTGTGTAAGCATGCGTGTGTGTGTGTGTGTGTGTGTGTGTGTGTGTGTGTGTGTTATGTGTGTTTGATGCTATCCTTGCTGTGGATATCCGACAGCAGATCCACCAGCCCTTGAGCGCCGACTAACACCAGTGACTCTCCATAGAACTTTCAGGCCTCCAGCCTGGGACAGAAGTTGTAGCACTGACCCCTCCTAGTCTAGAGCGTCCACATTCTTTGACTTGAGTGACTGGTTTTGTCTGAATCTAGTCAGGTCAGCCAATGCTAAATGGCTTTCTGTAATTACAGAGAATGTTTGGTTCTGTACCTCCAGTGGACTGTCTAATACAGATCCTCGGTGACCAGTGCACTGGAGTGAGGAATTCGGCAGCTAGAACAAAGCTGAGTAGATGGAAAGTAGTAGGTGAGAGGTGACTGCCTACAGCTGGACCAGACTGTGCCAGGCAATGCTTTTGACTTCCATCCTACAGAGGAAGATCATATACCTTTTGTGGGTTCTATACAATCACCACAGAGCCTAAATCACCTGCCAACAAACACACAAAATCCTACCACTCCTAAGAACTGGAAATGTTACCATAAAAGAAACTCTTTTGGACTATTACCATAAAGTTTAATGATACACTGAAGAAAATAATTCTACTTAATTCATTTTATTCACAGCTAAAGAGATTTACCAGGCTAGGGAGATGGCTTAGCAGGCAAATGTGCATGCCACACAATCCTTAGGATCCAGGTGTAGCAGGCTTTCTTCTAGGCCACCAACCAGCTCCCAAATCATGACACAAAGACTTATTAGTTTTGGATGATCAGCCTTAGTTTAGTTCTTATTTTAATCTGTTTCTCTTTACCTGTGTTTTGCTGCCGGGCTTTTTAACCTTTCTTTCTTTCTGTACAGCTTTCTTTCGTGCTGTCTCCAGATCTAGCTGGTGGCTGTCTCCTGGCTTCTGGCCCTAGTGTGTCCCTCTCTTTCTTCCTCATTCTCTCCTCTTTCTTTTCTCTCATTCTTCTTTTGTTTGTTTGTTTGTTTTTCGAGGCAGGGTTTCTCTGTGTAGCTTTGTGCCTTTCCTGGAACTCGCTTTGTAGACTAGGCTGGCCTCGAACTCACGGAGATCCACCTGCCTCTGCCTCCTGAGTGCTGGGATTAAAGGCCTTCACCACCACCACTTCCAGGCATCTCTCATTCTTCTTGATCCTAGATTCTTCTATTTATTCTTTCTGCCAGCCAGCTCCACCTATCCCTCTCTCTGCCTAGCTATTGGATGTTCAGCTCTTTATGAGACCAATTAGGTGCCTGAGGCAGGCAAGGTGAAACAAATGCCATACATATTTACAGAATTAAACAAATGTAACACATCTTTACCTCATTAACATAGGCAGTATGAACAAACATAACATACCTTCACATAGTTAAAGCAGTGTTCCGCAACATCTGAGCTCAGTCCTTGAGACCCCACAGAGAAGGCTGGGTGTGGTTGCAATCCCAGCACTCCTCCTGCAAGATGGGAAACAGAGTCAGGAGAATAATAATAGCCTGGAGGGCACAGTGCATTGGCAGAAATAACAAGAAAGACCCCGTCTCAAAAAAAAAGGATGGGAGAGAACAGACTCCCAAAATGTCCTCCAAGCTACACACACACACACACAAAAAAAAAAAAAAAAAACCACACACGCAACTACAGTTGTAGGTCTAGAGTGATAAGCCAGGTAATAAAGCTTCTGCACTGGCATGAGGGGCTTACTTTGATCCCTAGAGCCCATTACACGTGCTGCTCTTGGTGACATGAGCCTGTGTTCCCAAAACTAGAGGGAGGTGGAGGCAAGAGGATCCTTGGAGCTTGCCGGCCAGCTTATCTAGCTTAACTTCATGAGCTCCAGACCAATGAGAAACACTGTTTCAGTGGAAGTGGACAGTATTCCTAAGGATGGTATCTGTTGTTATCTTCTGGCCTCTATACTCTCAAACAGACATATAAACATACACCAAAACACACACACACACACACACACACACACACACACACACACACACACGAATGAACGAACACACATTCACTCACACATTTAAGCAAGCAATGATATTTCTTACAGGAAAATGTATATCCTACAGACTTCAGACCTAACTTGGAGACATGAGATTTTACTCTTCCTTAGAATAATACCACAAACATTGGCAAGCACTCCAAGCACACGTGAGAACTGAGCTTTAGAGTCATTTTTTTTTAAATCAGAATGAAATATAGGCACTGGGAACACAGCTGTTTAAAGGCTGTTGTAAAAGAAGCCCACCACTTGAGAACTCCAATAGCAAAGAAAACCTGCAAACGTTGCCTGGTAGCTGGAGTGCCCACATGACTCCTCAACAACCCCACTAAAATATTTTTCTCTCAAACTGAATGTCAGGGTATTTCAAAGTATTGTAGTTTGAGAGCTCTAGAATAAATAAATAAAAACTGGATAGCTTGACTCCCAACAACGTGATCTGTAAGCTGGAAGAAAAGACTAGACGTTCCTCCTCCTTCTTCTTCTTCTTCTTGCTCTCATCCCACTATGAGTCACCTGCTTATGCATTTCACAGGCTCTGAAGGCCTGCTCCCGATTCAGGATGGATATTTGGATTCCCTGTTGCATTTCAAACTGAGAACTGTTTTTAAAATTCTCTTTGCATCCTGCTTCTTTCTTCCCGAAGGGATGAATCACACGCAATAGCTGATAGCAGTTAATTGTACAATATTTGAAACTCTTTGCCTCAGAGGAAGGCAGTGTACTTGGCACAAAGGGTTAGGCAGATCATTACCTCATCTCTGTGAAAGTCACCTATTGCACTCTGGGAAGTCACCGCCCACTACACCATGACAAAAGGTATAATCTTCTTTCCAATTTTTATATCCCTTGCTGGTGAAGAGTAATATTTAAAGCAGAGATTTTACTGAAGGCAGAAATGCTCAATATGCTTAAGTTTCCTGGCACGTGGCTAATTGATGGCCACTGGGGCTTGCTCTGCTTCCTTTTCCTGGGGCTCATACTTTAATAGCCCTGAAAAGCTCCTACCTTTGCAATGATTGCGTGTACACAGCTGAGTTCTGATGGTACAAAGAGCAAATAAACAAGGAAGCAGAAGAGATTTTGTGAGGATGCCGGGTGATTCAGGTATGAACAGAGTAGCTGAGCCATCCATTGCAGAAGTTCCAAACAGGAATCTGGGCTCTTTGGGAACTGCTGTGGTTTCTCTGAGGCTTCTCAATAACATTAGAAGGGACCTCTGGCTTGCATAGTGTAATGCCTCTATAGTCCAAAGAATGTCCCAAACCTCCACTATCAAGTTTCCTTCATTTCTTTGGGCCTCACATTATTCCTCTCTGAAAGTAAAGATTTGCCCTTGCTCAACTTTGTAAAAATATATGTAAAATGTAAAAGAAAATGATTTTCAGATGATTAATCTCTGAGTCAAAACTTGCCTCTCTGAATCATGCAAATATTTCTCTAAAAGTCAAAATATATAACTAAGAATCTCAAAAACAAAAATAATATTAATGAATTGAAGAAGAAATTTGTGTTTCAAAAAAAAAAAAAATAGAGGATTTGACCAACAACCCCTGCTAGTTCCAAAAATGAGGCAAACAAAATAAAAGCCTTCGACTTCTTATAATTAAAAATGGCTTGCATTTAATTACATTCTATCCATGAAAGGAAAGTAATTTTGCATGCCAGGAGTCCATGATGGTTTATTCTTCTGTTAATTACTTCTTAGTTTCCTGATGGAAGAAGAAAATTAATGCTTATGTTCTAAATGTAAAGTGCAATTTTTTAACAAAATATTTTTTTAAACAAGAATGTGACCTTTGTTCTGGTCACTCTCCATTATAATTATTTATTACAGGTATTAACTCTTAAGTGTAGTTGTTGATCTTTGTCTGTCTTCAGCTACAACCAGTTCAGACAAACAACATACATGATCTATATGCTGCCCCCATTTCATGGGTGTGGAGGGATCCTCTGGAACAAGGGCAACCCGCCAGTGGCCACACCCTTCCTTTGTGTTCCAAATGCTGGGGTTAGAGAAGTAGTTTCAATGAGAATGCCCCTCAACACTCAGGATTTGAACCCTTGGTCTCCAGTTGGTGATACTGTTTGAGGAAGAAGAGGAACCTTTGGAGATGGAGGAAGACCTCAGAGGGGGAGGGCTTTGAGTGTTTAGAGTCTGACCTCACTTCCTGTGTACACTGTCTGCTCCATAACTGCTGTCGGGGATTCGAGTTCTTATCTTCTTGCACTGACTTCTATGTCCGCCTGCTGCCATCCTTCCCTGCCACAATGGTCTCCTATCCCTCTGAATCTGTACACCAAATAAGCCATTCCTTCCACAATCTGCCTTGATCACAGCGCTTTATCACAGCAATAGAAAAGCATGGAATACACCAACTCTCTTTTAAAAATTCAACAGCTGACTGTGTCCTTACAAATGTTCTCTCCAACAGTCCATCCAAACATTTCACCTGCATTTTCAAAACAAAACACAAATTTAAACTAATTCCAGCTACCAACCCTGGAGTGCTTATAATACCATAACCGTATTTTTCAAGTGTATGGTCAATTCCCATTATTCACATCAGTTCTTTTCTATAAACCATGTAGCCAGTAGATGATGAATTTGTTCCTCCTAGAAGCAGGTTTAGGTTCCTTGGAGCCTGCCGAAACAACTCTTATTTGGGTCAATCAATACATAACTCGGTGCTGTGTGGTTCTGTTTAATGACTCTGTGTTCCATATGATTGCTGGCTTCAGCAATGAACTAAATGAAAAGCAGTCAGCAGCACCACAAATGAGGCCTGGGTGAGAATTAACAGTTGTGCTTCCCTCATTCAGGCTCCTTGTGTTTAGGAATACTGCACAACACTTCAGCACTAAGTTGAGAGACTCAAGAGCAAAATATCAGGGCTGGTGATTTAGCCCCCCAAGCATGAGGACTAGAGTTTGGTACACCCCAGGACCCATATAAAAGCTGTGTAAGCATGATGACCTACCTGTAATCCCAACACAAGGAAGTCAGAGACAAGGAATCCCTGGAGCAAGCTAGCCAGACTAATTAAAGGAGACACAATGACAATTGTTGACAGTACAATAATTAAAACAAGTTCCCTTTTAGAGCTTTGCCCTGACTCCAGCCTAAAGAGCAAACATCAGGCCACTAAATATTCCTGCCACTGTGGACATGCACATGCTTACAGACAATGGCTAAGACATACCGTGAGTGAGTATTAATTATGTGATTACAAACTGACATGTTTTAAAACCCTAAAACACAGAATTTTCAAATTATAAGAATCAACTGTAGTAATACACTCATATAGCATTTCTACCACTATCCTATAAGCTACAAAAACAAGAATCATTTTTAGTAATGGGTACTGTGTCCCTCGTACCCAAATACTCCCTCTCTCAATTTTTTCTGTCTCCCCCCATATATATGTACATGTATACATATATAAATATATATGTGCTATGTTCTCAGTTTATACATAGCATATAGAGAGTATATAACATGGTATATATATGGTTATACAAATGATATAGATACAGTTAGATAAATAGATGATTGATAGATACAGATAGATGATAGATAGATAGATAGATAGATAGATAGACAGATAGATAGATTTTTATTAATGAAATACTAGGCAACACCACTTGAAGAGTGGCTCCCATCTTGAAAAACTCTAAGTTATTTTTCGTTCACTTCCAGTAGTTGGTGCTTTGACTTAAATACTTCAGGCAATCCTTGTCAACTAGACAATACAGCAAAAGCCTAAAAGATGAGTGAGTCAGGCAAGATATGAGACCAGTGTCTGAATAAAGAAAAGAAAAGAATAAAGTAGCTAAAATGCTACATTTCCCTCTAGTGAAATGGTTCTCAAACTTCCTGATGCTGTTATCCTTTAATACAGTTTCTTATGTCGTGATGACCCCTGACCACAAAATTATCTCATTGCTACTTCATAACTGCAATTTTGCTACTGTTATGAATTATAATGCAAATATCTGATATGCAGGATATCTTATATGTGACCCCAAAGGGGTCTTGACCCACAGGTTGTGAAACACTTATCTAGAGACAGCCTGAGAACATATGATTGCTTTTTTTTTTAACCTCAAGTTGATGTAAACAGCTTTGAATATGGCACCACTCAAACAATCCTCCCAAACCATCCCAACTATCTACTTCAGAAACCAGCAAACACAGAGCCCTTTTCTACCATAAATTTGATAACCTGTTGTTACTACAAGGTTATTTTGACTTTATTGCTTAAGAATTAGTCAGATTTCTTGGAGTGCCACTTGTGGCTGACCTTAATTTACCAAGCCCAGTTTCTTTGTAGTAGCCCCCCCCCCCCCTTATTTTCAATTCTCCATGCTCTCCATGTTCTTTTCTATTCCCATGCTCTTGCAAACAAGCTGTCTTCCCATGGGTGTTGTTCTGACTTTCTTGAGCAGATTAATTTCTTATTTGTCTATCAAGACTGCTCAAGCATCACCTCTAACTTCTAGTCCTGCTTCCAATATCCCTGGAGTTAATTTTGCTTGCATGTCTCCATGGCACACTGAACAACAGCCTCTCACTGTTCAGTCATAAGTTGTTCCTCTGGGAATGGGATCCTGTTTACTTGTCTTCACATACCCAGTACATAGCATGGGTTCTGTTGTGCAGTGAGAGATTGGTATTGCCTGCATATAGATGTTATTTCCTTTAGTGCCTCTGACGAAGTTATTAAATGAACCAGTCAATAAATTAATGACCCCATTAAAACACAACATAAAGAACTGAAGCAAACTCAAAGTATATTTCTAGCAAAAGGAACACGCGTATGGAATTAGGAAAGGTTGATAAGCCTATTTATTTTTTCTTTGGGGGATCTACATGACCTAGAATCTGCAATGGCATAACTCCCTGAACTTGCTATTAAAATGTCTTAATCACTGTTCATTCTACATACTGCCCGCTTTGCAAACACTTCAAAGGACAGTTATTGAGTCTAAATAAAAGAACAGGCTTAAGCCAACTGCTGTGTGTTCTGGAAGGCACACGCAGTTCTTTTTCTGCTAATCAGGAATAATTATTTATAAAGAACCTGGTGTCTGATAATCATATTAAGGCAAGTCAGACTGACGGCAAAATAATAATTCTGGTGAGAACAATTGTCAGAAGCATTTGCTGGGGAAAACCTGGTCATTGTAACACTGAGCCAAAATGGACTCATACTCTGAATCATATATATATATACATATACATATATATATATATATGTATATGTATGTATGTATGTATGTATGTATGTATGTATGTATGTATATGATTACTTTGGGGAAATGTGCTCTAAAAGATTAAAATAGGGAACTGAGGGACTCTAGTCTCTAATCTGTACCTCCAGCAAATATCTATAAGCCTCAATACGTTGTTTTACCTGTGTCTTTTCATCTGCCATGCAATGAAGTACATAGCCCCATAGTTACTAATCATAATAATGCAAAACTAAAGTACATAATATAACATGCACAAGATTCTGATTAGCTAGTAACAGATAGAATAGTACAGTGTGATATCAAGGCACACTTAAGGGTCACTGAAAATTCTTTCATGAAAAGTTGTCTGTCCTCTTTCAGGTCCCCCATGTTTCATCATGGTCCAGAGGAACTGATTTTACCTCTCAAAAATCATATTTCTTTGGCTCAATGAAAGTTTTAAATAATTACAGAGAATACCCTTTGAGCTCACAACATCCTGGTTGACTTGGATTGTTAACTGTGAGAGAATGGTACCCACAGTGAAGCAAAAGAAAAAAGAATACAATATCCATGGTAAAATGAAGGACTCATTCTGTACTATAAATTTAGAAACAAGGAACAGATCTGAACAAGGATGACTTTATAAATGCATCATATTAGAAGTGCTTCATGATTGACGTCCTCTAAAGGACGTTCCATAGACTAGTACTTGATTGTGATTTAGAAATGAACTACATAAGTCAGAGAGCATAGTTCATATTTATAACATTGAAAAATCTTTGATACCAGAAACAGTACATTCAGATATACAGTGTTATATATATTGGCCATAAATTGTTCTAAAGAACATTATGTTAAATGTTAGAATTGAGATTTGGGGTTTGTAAAAATGGTCACTTTTTTTTTACTAGTTACTCTCCATATCTTAACAGGAAAATGTTTTATAGACTAGACAATAAGTTTGAACACAACACTGAAAATAAAAAAAATAAGCTCACAGCTCCTAGCATGATGTCATCCTCTTACTTATATAACAGAATATTCTTTTGTTGCCAAAACTGAGATGTTTTCCAAAAAATAATGAATGTCATTAAACTTCACTTAGCCTAAATATCCTTTTTTGTGTGAATTATAGACAGGACTAGAAGACTGATAATAGGTCCATAAAAAATAGCTCTGAATATGACTAGGACTCCAAATTCTCATTGTTTGAGTTTTACAGACACAGATTCATAGAACTTCATTTTAAAACATTCCTTTAAAAAAGATAGAGCAATTGAACTTTATCTACCTACATTAAAAATTAATGAAGCATCATTTCATTAAAATGTTGAATAAAAAATTTCCATTGCAATTAATTCTTTAATTTTTACGTTATAATGGGAGCAGAAATCCTTGAAGAGAAACAAAATTTTCTATTAAGATATTACTATTTGTATGTAAGACAATTTGAATTATGTGGGAAAATCCCAGAACTCCATAATCCAGCACCACTACGAATTCTTAATTCTTTAATCTCTCACTGAAAAGTTTTTCTTGTTCTTAGCTTTATTCTTCTGTTATTCTGAAAGTCTTCCTGTCCTCAAAATTCTGGTGCACCACTTTACAACTTACAGGCACGTAATCATTCTGAAAAACACTTGCTTGGCTTCTGTTATAGACATAACATACTCATTGAACTAGAACTTTCATGAACATAAATAGCTCAGGTGAGTTGGTGGCTCAGCAACAAGAATACTTGTAGCTCCTTGAGAGGACACAAATTCAGTCCTCATACCCTCCCTGTTCAGGTGACTGACAACTGCCTGTAACTCCATCTCTAAGGGATCTGAAGCCCTTCTCCAGCCTTACAGGCACCCATATGCATGCATGTGCTTGTTTCTCTCTCTCTCTCTCTCTCTCTCTCTCTCTCTCTCTCTCTCTCTCTCTCTCTCTCTGTGATATTGTGTTCCCCAATATATTGTGCACCCTAATAAACGTATCTGGGGTCAGAGAAAACAACAGCCACTAGATAGACATAGAGGCCAAAAGAATGGTGGCACACATGCCTTTAATCCTAGCATTCTAGAGGCAAAGATCCAGCTGGAACTCTGTGAGTTCAAAGCCATACTGGAAACAGCCAGGCATGGTGACACACGCCTTAGTCCCAGGAAGTGATGGCAGGAAGCAGAAAGGTATATAAGGCATGAGGAACAGGAACTAGAGCATTTTAAGCTTTTAGGCTTTTAGCAGCAGTTCAGCTGTGATCCATTCAGATGAGGACTTGGAGGCTTCCAGTTTGAGGAAACAGGATCAGCTGAGGAGTTGACAAGGTGAGGTAGCTGTAGCTTGTTCTCCTTCTCTGATCTTTCAGCATTCTCCCCAATACCTGGCTCTGGGTTTGTTTTTCATTAATAAGACCTTTTAAAATTCATACTACACTCCCCTCTATCTCTCTCTAATCTCTGTAACATGAATCATAAAAGGCCTTATAATAAAAAAACACAGAGCCAGATATTGAGGTGAAAGCTGAATGATCAGAGAAGCAAAACAGGCAGCCATTAGCTTACCTCTACAAAATCCTCAGCCTCAAGAGAGTGAGTTCCTGTTTTCTCACACCTTATATACCTTTTTGTGTCCTGCTGTATTACTTCCTGGGATTAAAGGTATGGTTCTAACCACTGTGTGGTTCTGGTTCTCTCATGTAGCCCAGTGTGGCCTTGAACAACACAGAGATCCAGACAGATCTCTGCCCACTGCGTGATAGGATTAAAGGTGTGTGCCATTGCTGCCTGACCTCTATGTCTAATTCAGTGGCTGGCTCTGTCCTCTGATTCCCAGGTAAGCTTTGTTGGGGTACACAATACATCACCATACATATCTCCTCTTCTGCCATTCAGCTTATCTTTCACAAAGTCCCCAATCTACCAGAAATCTGGCTTCTGGTCTCTACAACAATCTTGAGATTAAAGTGTTTTCCCTCTGTCAGGAGTTATGTATGAAGTGGATAATCTAAGGGACATGTGAAAATATTTTATCTTTGCACGCCCAGAGCATTGCTTGTGTGTCCTTCCTTCTCCAGCCACAATCACTCTTGTCTCCATTATATCACATGGTCCCGAGACTGATCCCATTACTTTGGTGGTTTGTGTTCAATATCCATTTCTGCCTTCTTCAATCTGAGTGAATATCTAGTCAGACACTTGAACAACAACTCAGCTTCACAGAAATTTCCTGTTCCCCTCTCCTGGTATTTTCCTATCACTAAATAACATAGTGGACATTTTGCAGAAGCAAAGGACAAAAGAAACACCGTTAGACTATCTATCTTGAAAATTTTGCAAAGTTCTACCCATTCTTGAACTCAATTTCCTAACAATTCTAACATTGGGTTTGTTTGTGATTTGTGTTAGCATAAAGGAATTTAGTTTGTAAATGAATATCCACTTACTTACCTTGTTGTAGCCATAGACTTCTTGGATATAATCTTATGGAAAGAACGGACTCTTATGCCTTTATCCTCCTAGATATGTTCAGAAATGCACTGAACCCCACCCATGACCCTTAGGGTGCATTGCGAGTAGATCTTGTGAGAGAGTTACCTCCTACTCCTCCATTCTTTCCTCTTTTCTGCTCCTGGCACTACTCTTCTCTATTAACTTGCTCCATGACTCCTGCGGGTCATGTATGGTACTTGTGGGCATTCCCACACTTGCAGTTTCTGTAGACACTGGATCTATTTGATTCTGACAGTTCAACACTGTAGCCACCTTGTCTATTTCCTTGAGACCTTGCCATCTCTGTGAATAGTGATGAACTGAATTTTCACTGTCCCTTCCGTTGTCATCCTTAACTGTCACCGGAGACTGAACATTGTGTTTCTTGCAGAATGTTCTTTTTCCTCCTAACGCCTTCTCCTTGGCCTTGATGAATGCCATGCCTTCCGGATCTTGTCCTTAGAGTCAAGCTCTTGATGAGCCTCCCAACAGCCCATCATTCCAGCACATCCCTGTCCCTCTGCCTCTTTGCCTGTGCTCTGCTGTATGACAGGACAATGTAGGCCTCTCTGCTTCACAGAGGGGTGGCCATCGATTCTTCTGGATGTCTAAATGTGACTCCATGGGTGTGTTTGCTTCTTCTCTTGAGATTCTTGCCAGTCTGTGAAATCATGTACTCTACGGAAGCCTCTCTTGGGCTTGGACTTTTTAACAAAATAAAATATTTATGTAAAAGTGAGATGTGATGAAATCCTTTCAGGAATGGTGCCCAATGGCTGACAATCCACAAATCACTATAGTCATATGAGGTTTTAATGTATGAAGAAAAATCAACAGGATCAGCTGAGAAGTTGGTGAGGTGAGGTGGCTATGGCTTGTGTTATATCTCTCTGATCTTCCAGCATTCACCCCAATACCTGGCTCTGGATTTGTTTTTATTAATAATACCTTTTAAGATTCGTGCTACAAATATAGACCACTTCATACAAGTGTTTATAAGGTGACATGTTAAGAGTACCATATTATGCTTAGTAATGATAGTACTAAGTACTAATGGTGTATAAATGAGACTTGATTAATATTTGTGTCTAATTCTCAGTTCTGGGGGGTAGGGGAAACAGCCTGTCCCAAAGCTACATGGGTATCCTCAAGCATATTTGCATCATCCTTTTTCTATGTAATTTTTACTCAGTCATATGACTCTAGGGACTAATTCTCACGAAATAGAGCAGCATTCTCCCAACTGCTCCTGGAGCTGTAATCATGTATTGCCTGCAAATGTGAGGAATTGATTAGAAGCTTGGTCAAGAAGTGACAAGCCCACATCTTGCCATTTCTTAAAACAAACCCCACATGTGGATACTGGTGTCCTTGGCTCTCTGAGCCATTAGTCAAACAGTCGGGGGAGCACCCAGCTGTGTCTGACCTTTCATAAGCTGCTCATTGCTGATGGAGACGTGCTTGTGACCCATTAGTTTATCATCTGCCCCCACTGGCCATTTGCTCTTCAATCTGGCAAAAATTCTAATGCCTGACTTTCCTCTGTGCATTGCTGTTGATGCATCATGCCAATGCCATCACTGTACTTGATATATGTGCATATTCTTGGTATTCCACTGGTATTTTAATGAGGCTGTTAGCCATTCACTGTTTTTTTTTCTTCCTAATAACACTAAGCAAAAAGGATTTCAAAAACCTGATCTAATGCTAAGCCTATCAAACAATAAAGTACTCTCTTATTAAGCCACAGGAAAATCATTAAACAGCTAATTTAGATATTTAGATTATTTGACCCTATAGAGGGAAGTAGGACTCTGGCAATTCCTGTCTTAAATTATCTTCAAATGTAACCTTGTATTTCCAATTTCACCGCAGTAGATGGCAATCAAGCACATTCCATGATTTTCAAGATAACTGGATGCTGGTAGACAACCTGACTTTCAGATATTGAAAAGCCCAGTTGGATCTATATCTCATTCAGCTCAAAGTATATCAAAGATGAAGCTAAAGTACAAAAAAAGAGTGCCGTCTGCTGCCCACCAATGGTGGTGTTTGTGGCTCCCTCGGGGTTGGCAGAGGAAGGGCATGCAAGGGTGAGGAGCTGCACACAGTCTTCCATGTGAGCACTTTTGTGATACGTGGTCTCATTCCTTCCCCGAAGACATTAACAGGCATGGAGATGTCCCTCTCACTAATCACCTGCAGCAATCCACAGTCTCCCTTATGTCAATAAGTATGTCTGGATAAACTCATTATCTTCCTTGGCAATCTGAGAATAAATGTCAGATCATGTGTAGGAGACAGGGGACAGACTTTTGGAACGTTTTGGCCTTTTCTAGGAAAAAAAAAAACAAAACATGCCTTCAAATAAGAAGAAGCCAACTTCAATGTAAAAATGAACAGAAATGGGTGCCCAGTGTGGTATTTGCCTATAATCTCAGCACTTGGGAGACAAGAGGAATTCAGGATTTACCTTGACTACATAGGCTACCCTGGGCTACATGACTTTGTCTCAGAAAATGAAACAAATAAATGAGGCTGTGCGTGTGTGTGTGTGTGTGTGTGTGTGTGTGTGTGTGTGTGTGTGAATTTGTGAATGTGTGCACATGTGTGTGTGTGAATGCAGGAAAGACAAGAAGACAAAGGAGCTGCCATTTGATTGCACCTGTCCTACTTAGTAAAACACAAAGCAAAATAATAAGTTGTGGCTCCAGAGCTTAAGAAAGTCTAAGAGCTAAGTTACTCCTTAGAAGAAGGCCAAGGAGGAAAATGCAATGTACTTTTTCCCACTGCAAGAGAAAGATCATACCACAACAACACTGCAGGATTTCCAGGGGAAGCCAAGTGCCATTAACAAATGCACAAGCCTGCGCCTTGGTGTCAAGAGTGCAACCGTCTTTCTGAGGCTATAAGGACTGAGTAGTGGCACATCGTTACTCCCCACCAGCACCGTGTGACTGCCCCTTCTCTATGGTTCTTACTAAGCCCTATATTCTTAACAAAGAAGAAACTAAATTAATAAATTAGCAGTGGCAATTTATTAATATGGAGGTATAGCCAAATTGATTGATGGACCAAAATGTAAAACCATAGAGATGCTTACACTAAAATCAAGTCTTTACAGCTTAATATCAGAGGAAGTTTGGTAGATAAAGGATAGTTTTCCAAAAAACAGCATCAAAACAAGCAAACACATGTGCCAAGAATCCAAAGCTGAACTAATAATAAACAATCAGGACATAATTAACAACTCACAACCCACAATGATATTAAGAAAAATGTAGATTTGAAAATGCAACTCCCCCCCATGGCTTTTTAAAAATTAATTAATTTATTTATTTATTTATTTATTTTCTTTATTATTATGTGTTTTAAATTTTATACATCAGCCATGGGTTCCCCTGTCCTCCCCCCTCCCGCCCCCACCTCCACCTTCCCCCCAGCCCCTCCCCTCCATTCCCATGTCCTCCAGGATTAAGGCACCCCTGGGGATTCATTTAAACCTGGTGGATTCAGTACAGGCAGGTCCAGTCACCTCCTTCCAGACTGAGCAAAGTGTCCCTGTGTAAGCCCAAGGTTTCAAACAGCCAGCTCATGCACTAAAGACAAGTCCTGGTCCCACAGATTGGGTGCCTCCCAAGCAGATCAAGCTATTCAATTGTCTTACTTATCCAGAGGGCCTGATCCAGCTGGGGGCTCCACAGCCTTTGGTTCATAATTCATGTGCTTCCATTCGTTTGGCTATTTGTCCCTGTGCTTTTTGCAATCTTGGATTCAACAATTCATGCTCTTACAGACCCTCCTCTTTCTCGACAGTTGGACACCTGGAGCTCCACCTGGGGCCTGGCTGAGGATCTCTGTGTCCACTTCCATCAGTTATTGGATGAGAGTTCCAAGACGACTGTTAGGGTGTTTAGCCATCTGATCACCGGACTAGGTCAGATCAGGCTTTCTCTTGACCATTGCCAGCAGTCTACAGAGGATGTATCATTGTGGATTTCTGGGGACCTCTTGAGCACTCTGCCTATTCCTGTTCTCATGTGGTCTTCATTTATCATGGTCTGTTATTCCTCATTCTCCCTTTCTGTTCTTGATCCAGCTGGGATCTCCTACTCCCCTAAGCTTTCTTTCCCTCAAATCTTGCCCTTCATTACTCCCACTGTCGTCCAGGTTGTTCATATAGATCGCATCCATTTCTCTGTCATTGGGTGATCCCTGTGTCTTTCCTAGGGTCCCGTTTTCTAGGTAGCCTCCCTGTGTAGCAGTCTAGTCATCTTTGTTTTACATCTAGTATCCTCCTATGAGTGAGTACATACCATGTTTGTCTTTCTGAGTCTGGGTTACCTTACTCAGGATGATTTTTTCTAGATCCATCCATTTGCCTGCAAACCTCATGATGTCATTGTTTTTCTCTGCTGAGTAATACTCCATTGTGTATATGTACCATATTTTCTTTATCCATTCTTCAGTTGAAGGGCATCTAGGTTGTTTCCAGGTTCTGGCTATTACAAACAAAGCTGATACGAACATAGCTGAGCAAATGCCCTTGTGGTATGATTGAGCATTCCTTGGGTATATGCCCAAGAATGCTATACCTGGGTCTTGGGGAAGATGGATTCCCAATTTTCTAAGGAAGCACCATATTGATTTCCAAATGCAACTCTAAACCATAAGTCATGTTAAGGAAAATGTAGAATCTTTAAATATTTGAGTTCTTCAAACAAACAAATGTGTCAAAGGCATGATATAAAAGTCATAAGCCACATTTCTTTCTAATATATGAGTTGTATCTCATCACCTCTAAAACTCTGCTCTCTGAAGGTACCCTTTAAGAGACACAGGATGGGAAAGGGATTCATAAACCACATATTCAGTGAATAACATACCTGTTACTGAAACATATAGGGAATGCAAAGTCAACAATAAGGAAATATAACAAAACCACACCAAATTAAAATAGGCAAAAATCTGAATGTACATAAACTTAGCCAGAGGTTGAATTAGAACACAGAAAAACATCTTGTTAGTCATTGGGGAAAAAGATATTAAAACCACAATGGGCTCTAAACATGTATTTATAAGAATATGTGTTCAGAATTGTAATTTAGAAGACTGGGCAAACTAAATGTTATGAGAGATGTGGGATCCCAGGGCTCTCATACAAATAATGTTAATGTATAGTGCAGCCATTTTGCAAAGCAGCTTAGTGGTTTCTCATAAAGTTCAGCAGAAACCTCCCAATGTCCAGCACTGGTACTCTCAGATGTTTAATTAAGTTAATGAAGAATTTTATAGGATGTAAAACCAAAGTTAAAACAGCACAAAGATTTGCCATCAGAATAACTGATAAATCAATTGTGGTATATCCGAAGAAATACTCCTTAGAAATAAAAGGAGTATGCCTGCAATGTGTAACCCACATGTGGCCCTACCAAAAAAAAAAAAAAAAAAAAAAAAAAGCCACTGTGAAAACAGCTGGACACAAAAGGACACAGCATGATGACAGGTATGTGTCAATTGCCAGAACGTGTGAGCTGGTATAAAACACACATGCAAGTCCAAGGAAGGCCTTGAGAAGAAAGAAACATTAGACTAAATCACAAGAATTGGAAAGATTTCTCAGTGACTGAAACTGCATCCTGCTTTTCCTGAGTGCCTGTTTGGTTCCCACACAAAGGTCAGTTGTCTCACTGCTGCCTGTTACTCTAGGTCCGTGAGATGTGATACTGTCTTCTGGCCTCCATAACTGTGTGTGTGTGTGTGTGTGTGTGTGTGTGTGTGTGTGTGTGTCACACACGAACACACACACACACAATAAAAAAAAAATAAATAAAAATAATCAAACTGTCATAGTTCCCAGTGTTGTTACAAGCCAAAGCTCCTCAAATTACATGAATTAAACATACAGTTTATGGTGTATTACTTACACCTTGATAGATATAAAGAATTTTAGCCTGAGGGCACCATAACCCCACAGGGAAAAGCTAAATGCAAAAGAACACTGTTAGCTGTTCCTTGTATTGTGTATGAAATATTTATAATATGTAGATGGGGAGCAAATTTTAAATCAGCTCCCCTTGAAATGTACCCTTGCAGACAATTTACACTTATGTGCACATCTTCCTCAGCGTAGCTCACTTGCCCCATGCAATAAGGACAGATATTCATTACTCCACATCCAAAATCTACAGTACTTCTACCTACTGTAACAGAAGAGACTTGAAACATATAACACGGATGCTAAAAATCAACACATAAGCCACCCAGAGAAACAATATCCCCATCCAGCAGTACATGTAACTGCTGCTTATCAATCCCATTTTCTCCAAAGAAGTCAGGGGTTCAGAAATCTCATCAAGAGGGAATTGCTTACGTTTCAAAAGGAAGGTCCTTCTATGTCTTTTTCCCCCTGTTAAAGGCATTAAAAGGCAGAGGTTTCACAGAAATTGTCACTACCAAATTATTTACAAAAGTAGTAATTCTATGTCGGTAGTTTTAGTTGGAAAGAAGCTGGTAGGTCCTCAGACTATCTTTGTTGTTCCCTTAAAGGAAAAAAAAAAGCCCTCTATCTCTGATCTACCTTCTAACCCGGACTGAATTCTCCCCCATTCTCCACACTGCTCATCTTCCCATTCAATTGCTCTCTCTCTCTCTCACTCTCTCTCATCCTGTCATCAGGCACGTGAATCACTTCAACTCCGTCTCCTTGACAACAGGCAGCTCAATTTAACTGTATTTTCAATCATAATGGTTCAGTTCAAATGCTTCTTTTTGTTACAGGTACTGTCTTCTCTGGGGGCTTGCCTGCTAATTTTTTTTTCTTCCTGTTTCATTGAGATAAGTAGTTCAACTGTTTTTAAAAACACAGACACTCTTCTTTAGCTTAAGGTTTTCCCTGATACCAATTCCCATGGAAGGAAGGTAGTTCATTCCTTTTGGTTTTCTGTTTATGGGTGGTTTATTTCAGGAGAAGCAAGCATAATGGAGGACCCCTCTGCCATAAATGCAACTTCTTTAGCATGAGAGTCTCTTCTGCTCTCCTTGCCGAGATTTAAAGATCAGCATTGTGAGGCCCCAACACCTCCTAATTTAATTGTTCCTGGACAACTGAGCAGCAGCAGCTGATATCGACTAATCTCTAAAGGATGTTTTCAAAACTTAAGTACTTCCAATTTTCTGCAGTTTTTATTTGTGTATTAACAGTCTTTATATTCGGTCATTGTTTTCAGGACAAAGGCAGTAACATATGCAATGTCTGTCTGTACTGTGGGTCTTGTGGGCTTGGAGAGTAACATACCAAAATAAAGAACTTGGTCTTACTTAATTCCTCTCAAACATGTCCACAGCAATTAATTAAGTTCTGAAAGTACCTATGTTATGCCCAGGTCTTGGGGATCACCAAAAGACCACCATGGAGACTGAATCCCATATGTAAAAGCAAAGAGCCTTTGTCTTCAAGCTCAAACCCTGGACTCTTTGTCTGATTGAGAGCAGAGAGTCCAGAGCCCATGGAGGGTGGGTTTTTTATCACAGCAGAGATTGGCGTGAGGGGGTTTCCAGGGTTCAGGACCCTGATTGGCTGACATTTGTCTAGGGTATAGGAAATGTTTAGAATGTCAGGTTATTTCCTCTTAGATGCAGGCCCCACTGGGTGGAGTCAGCTTATGGCTTTTCCTGGATCCAGGTATTGCCTGCCAGAAGCTGTGTCTGGGCCTCTAAGCCTGTCATGGCAGCTGTGTGGTCAATCTGTTTTGGGGACTACCACACTTGCATGATTAGGGGAGGATCTTCCTATCAGTGACCTCACTCATCAGTGCCTCCCCGTTGTGGACTGAATGGCATGACAGAGCAAAAGGCATACTATGCACTTTATTGACATGAAGGACAAGAGGTCAGAGTGTGCACAGTATGGCAGCAATTTTGCAGATACTCACATCATGCATGGGAGATGAAGTAAGAAAGGCCACCAAAGGTTAAGAGCCAAAGGCACGCCTTGCCAGCTTTCTAGGATGCTTCTCTGCAAATGTAGTCATCAACAACTTCGCCAAGGTCCTAGTAACTATGGAGAGTGAGGACGGCAGCCTGGGAATTGTCAATATCAGGGCAAGGATTCAAACACCAGCTAGAAGAAAGCTCAGCAGGGCAGTATGGACAGCCCTCTAACCAGTGAAACAGAGAGATGTAGCGCTAGGTCTAGAATGTCGATTCATTTGCAGGTGGATGTGCCACACTCTGATCTATCCTGTGGTAGGTTGTTTCTAGAGAAATGCTGCAGTCTTACCACTGAGGTTAGGAGTCAGGAAGCTGGGTTTCCCTGGACAAAGCAGAGGACGCACCCACGATTTTTTCATTAGCACCATGGGTTAGCTGGAACTTTTCTATCAGACTATCAGGTGACATAGTGCATTGACTATTAAATATTAAAAAAGAAATGTCCTGATTGTTCTAGTAACTAATATTTCAGCTTCATTTCTTTTTTTTTCTATAACACAATATGCCTATATGGCTTTCTTAAAATACTTCTTTAGTTGCTGTAGGCCCTCATATATAAAAAGAGCTGTAGTTTGCCTTTCATTTAGTTCTGCAAGATAAAATACAATTGGTGGCCATAAAAATGGAGCAAAAGTTTATGGGTGAATTCATTACAATAATAACCATATTTCTTAAATATTATAACTTGCTAGTGTCATTATCTCCTCATTTTTCTTTAGGGTCAAATTTGAAATGAAGACAATTTAACTTTTTCCTGTACTTTGAATTCATAAAAAATTCCTTCCTTTGAAATTAATTTATACTGAGAACGGTTTCTACCCTAAATATCTACACACTGAGCCAGACTTCAGGGAAATGTGGTAAATCCTTTCTCTGCTTTCCTGCCTCTATTTACTCCAGTAAATCATATGATTTAACTGATCTGAAAACTGCATTATAAATGAGATAATCAGTGACTAGATCCAAGAAATTCCACTTAACATCTCTGACAACACATAGCATCCCTATTTAATTTACAAGTCCAAGGGTCTTAATGATACTTGTTGCAGCTCTATGAACACTAGAGAAGCTATAGAACTGACAAATATTAGAAATAATCTTTTAGTAGCTTTTAGTCCCTTGTCCATTGTCTCCTTCCTTCTGTCTGGTTCTGAGAGTTCTACATCCTCACCACTTGATGTCCCTCTTCCTAAAGATTGGTCTTGAGATCAGCAGCAGCAAATTTAAGGAGGGAAAGCAAAACATTTTTTGTAAAAACCCTAGAAAGCAGTGTTTAGTTTCCTGTTGACAAAAGGTATACCCTGAGTTAGGTTTGCATTTTACTAAATGTGTCAAATGGTTCTTTTTCCCATGAAAATTTGAGAAACACTGTTAAGTGTTGCTGTTCATTCTTTTCTTGTTCTTTTCCTTAAATAGTACTTTTTATGTGTTAAGTGTGGTGGTTTGAATAAGAATGGCATCCTTAGGTTCATATATTTAAATGCTTAGGGAGTGGCACTATTTGAAAAGATTAGGAGGTGTGGCCATGTTGGAGGAAGTGTGTCATGGGGGTGGGCTTTGAGGTTTCAAAAGACTAAGCCAGACCCAGTGGCTGGTTCTTCTGGCAGCCTATAGATCCAGATGTAAGACTCTCAACTCCTCCTGCATGCCCCCATGCTTCCTGCTGTAATGACAATTGACTAAACCCCTGAAACTGCAAACAAGCCCCAATTAAATGCTTTAAGTTATAAGAGTTAT
This sequence comes from Onychomys torridus, assembly GCF_903995425.1. Classification (NCBI taxonomy): domain Eukaryota; kingdom Metazoa; phylum Chordata; class Mammalia; order Rodentia; family Cricetidae; genus Onychomys; species Onychomys torridus. The sequence continues at coordinate 49,173,959 of NC_050461.1, read as the reverse complement.
CCATAGTCATGGTGTCTCTTCACGGCAATAAAATATTGACTAAGACAGTCAGGAGACGGAAAATTACTAAAATTTTTATCCTTTTTGCACATACAAACATCTGACAAGTGACTTTTGTATTCTCCCATCAGGAGGTAGACAATGCCTTTTTACCTCTTAAGTCGGAGGTTTGGTTTGGAAGTGACAGTGTGCTTATTTCAAACCCAGGCCTTAGGAGGACTTGGGTTCCTTTACACCATCTGGGACCCCGCAGCTGCCTGTGGGAGGGCAGGTTCTAAATCAAATCAACAAAGGGCACTTTCACAGGTGACCTTTCCCTATTTCATAAGCTCTCAAAGCATCTAACATTTAGAAGCCTGACCATAGTGGGTGTTGAAAAGGATGTGGAGTCCAGGGACTCTCACACAGATGATACAAATATGAATACAACCTTACTTTAGACAAGGACCAAGAATAAGATATCCTGGGAAACTGCCTGGCTCAATCTTGCCTATGTCCACATTCCACCAGGAACATCTAAACTCAGTGATTCAAGTGTCCCCTCAGGGTACTGAATGCAGGGTTGTTGTTTTCTGGGTCCTCAGCTATGATGTAACCAATCCATATAGTTTTATTTTCTTCAAAATTCACTTAAAGAAGCAAAATGACAATTTTGGTTAAAGATATTTGAATATATAAGGTCATGCAACTATATAAGAGAACATTGAACTTTTCTACTCAGGAGACATAAACCTGCCGAGGTATAAACAGAATTCATGGTTACATTTGGGCTTCATAAACCTTGATATTTGTATTTTCAAAACATTATGGCTCAACATTTTTTTTCTCCAATGAAGCATGTAGGTACTTTTCCAGATGCTGTAGTTCTGAAGATTAAATCTTCATGGCACAAACAAAGCAATGTGACAAGAGATAATGTTTGGGGATTGTTTTTAAAATTAAATTCTCAATATAAGTAACCTATTAATCAGAGTTAAGTTTAACACAATAGGTTACACCAACATTTTAATTTAAGAGAATCTACCAGGCAACACAGGCATCTGGATAAAGAATATTTTATTTTAACAACAAACATATTACTGCTTTGTAATGTGGATAGAAGTAAGCCCCAAATTCAAATACTAACAACAATAACAGCCATGCCAGTAAGAAAAAGAGTTGACAACGTTGAAAGCTGTGGTAATTAATTCCAAATTGAGAATATGATAACACAGGGCACAGTATGTTCACGTCCTCTGGATACCCCTTTGGTGTTCTCGTCTGTTTCATTTATGTACCAGTTTGCTCTAATGTTTCATCTGAAATATTTCATATTGGAGAGAGATGACTCTTTAGGTAGACGGAGAATTCTTCCCACAGAGGGTCAGTCTTCAAGGAGAGGAAAATGTTCATTGCTTCCTAGGAGTAACAGAAAGGGGAAGGTACAGTGTAAGCAGATCAGTTGTTCAACATACTTGCCTGAGGTACATTTTTAGAAGATTATTGAACAACAGGTCACGAACCCCACAGATCACAGGCAAACCGAAAATGCAAATCACTAAAACCAAACCCAGATGTGGAGACTTCTATAAACAATAAGACAGCGAGTAAAAAGCTGTTGGTTTTGACGGACGATCAGCTGTGATCCAAAGACTCTTTTTGTTCATGGATTAAGGCGAGGCACAGAAATGGATGGGGGTTACATTAATGAATAAAGTGATGTCATTGTATTGTGTCTGTAATTACATATTTCAATGATCCATTCAGATTGTGTGGTGTGTGTGGTATAAAGATGTTTGCCAATATCTGAGGAAGCCCAATAAGGAATTCTCAAGGCTGGTAGGTAGTGTAAACATAGCATAGAACTTGTAATTGGCAAATACCAACACTGACAGGAATGACTCCATTTCCTGCAGGGCGGAATAAAGGCCATGGAGCATGGAAGTCTTAGTGCCATTGGCATAGCCGTTATGTTTAGAGAGCTCATGCCTCTTCCATCCATGGAGGGCATTTGATTAGAGTTCGTGCTAAGTTAGGCTACTGCGGGCATCAGAAGGCTATTCTAACCTTTGCAAGCTGTCTGTATAAGGGATGCTTGCAGCACACAGTGGAACTGCCTGGTAATCAAGTGTGTGACTGTTGGTGCCCACTTACTAACACATAATGTAAAAATGGGGATTTGGCTTACAGCTTTCTCTCATTATAACCGATCACCTGGTAGCAAAGTTGAGAAGGAAGGGAAGGCCATAATTCCCAAGGAGCTATACCCCTGGAGGAATATCTATATTTAAACAACAACAAAAAACTTGACATCTCCTACGTGGTTTAATCAGCTACTCTAAATAGAGATGAGAACTAAAACAGTAAGATTACTCTTAGTTCTGTTCAAATAACAGTCTGATTGATTGACCAGTAACAATAATTATTATTTCACAAAAGAAACATACAATAGCTAAACCAGCTGACACCAGCTGTTCTGCTGTACACAGATAATACCACTCTGTGGCTTTTTGTGTGTCTTTATTTATTATTAAATTAAAGTGTTCTGGTTTAGATGGGATGAAGTCATAACTGATAACAACCCCATCCTCAGACAGTTACTGTGTTCCCAGTGCGTAGCCAGGGACATGCAGGAAGATGCCATTCATGCTTAACTTTGGCCCTAAGGTCATGCAAACTAACAGAAAGCAGGCACTACAGAAGCCGGGTAAAATAAGTCACTCCCCTGAGCAAAGTGTTTAGAGAAGGAGGCTTGAGCATCAGAATGTTCACAAGGAAGCTGAGCGAGTAGATGAGTAAATGTTCTCCAGACAAAAGGGGAAGGGAAGATAACCAACCCCAGTAGATGAAGCAGCATGGCTTTGTCCTGAGATGTTGGGATGATAAGAAATTCAAAGTCACTATCAAATAATAGAGAAGAGAAAAGGATGAAAGATAGACAAACAGAAAGAACATGTTAGACTCAGAGTATGTAAGGCTTTGCTCAGCAAAGGAGTGAATACAACTTAAATATACATTATTCTCTCTTGTAAAGAAAGTGTGACGCCAACATGCAATAGAATATCTAAACTTAAAGATGTGAAATTCTACCATTTCTTTTAGAATAGATGCTTTAGGAAGGATATTCAACCAAACACAAAATATTGAATACTCTAGGTTTACATGTTAAATATCAAGAATATTAAGTCCTAGGTCTTTAAAGAACAGACAAAAACTGTCCCCCACCCCTGCAGAAAAAAAAAAAAAACCTATCTGTATAATGACAGCCCTGGGAATCATGCTGAGACTGACATTATAGGCACAAGAATGTCTCTAACATCTAAGGATAGTTTATCATATATCCAGTGAAACAAGATTTGAAAATGATATTATACCTCCAATTCTCAAAGGAAAAGATAATGGGATAAGAACATAAAAAAGCAGATATATTATTAATCTTAGATCGACCACTAAGTGTACAAGTAAAATTTATCATGACTTCTTTTTTTTCCTGTATTTTACATACCAGCCACAATTTCCCCTCCCTCCTCTCCTCCCATTCCCTCCTTCCTCATTACCATCTACCTCCTCTGCATCCACCCACTCCTCCTCCATCTCCACGGAGGAAGAATGTGGTTAAGACCCTTCAGTGTGTGTCTGCTCTGTGCCCTGCAATAAGAGCTTCAGGAGTGTCTAGGACAGATTCCTCTGAATGCTGTCTCCATTTCTAGTATCCCAGGATGTCCTTAAATCTATATAAGTATAAAAACTGCATGAAGCACCAACCAATATGTTAGTGTCAACCTATGAAACAAAGTATGTGTGTTCTCATGAGGTGTTCAAGCCTGAACCCTACCTATGTTGGGGTTTAGTTAATGTGATTGGTAGTTCAGACTAGGCTCTCAGTAAAGGCTTGACATGTTAACTCAAAAGGTTATGTCTACAGGCATGTGTGACCATGGTGATGTCCAGAGTTCAAGTCACACCATTAGGAATTATAAAAGCCCAGACAAAAGTAAATTTCTTCAAAACATTGGCTGTAACCTTTCATGCAGCACTTGCTCCTGTGGTGAAAACCACCTTCTATAGTCTTCCCCCTGAGTCCCTTCAGGTGACCATCTCCTTGCTTGATGGGCCATCAGAGATCATTTTTAAACAGTTTGCTTCACAAAAACACAATTTTGCCCAAGTTCCGGTTGTTTTCCTTGAAGACGTTAAGTGGCTCAGGTTTTTGTGGGGGGTAACAAGGACTCATCCTTGCACTGGGAAGCTGAGCATGTAAGTCTTTATTACTGGTCAAGGAACATGCCATAACATTCTGAAACTGACTTAGAAACAAAAACAAAACTTAGCCGTCTACCGAGGGAATTATTATTTCAGCACCTTTTGTCTCGAGAGGCTCTGCTTGTATGGTCATTCACCGACTCTGACTGTAAAGCCAATTCTATTCTTTGCCAGTTTGAATTTACAGTTGTAATGTGTCCAGTTGATGAACTAACTCGTGATGTCATGAAGATCAGAGCTAAAGAATCATTTCAATGTTGGTAAGGTACTTTCACCAATAGGACTGTTGGGAACACATCCAGACATGGAAAAAATTGCAGGACTGAGACAACAAACTATTCAAAGAACATTGAGTCATTCAGTAAAAGGGTAATGTGTTGATATGAGCCTAGGGACTTATACCTGTTATCCTGCAATGTGAGATTCTTAGGCAGAAGTTCATCTGGTGTTGAATGAAACTGGTCTGACCTAAGTTTCTTGGGCATTTTTATTGATGTGATAGCAATCTCTAGCATGGTTGTTGGATGGCAACATATGGTGGGATATATTTTTTAAGAATTATCACATAAACAAGTCCATAATGATATTCTAAGAACTAAATTAGTATGTTTTGAAGGAATGAAATAATAATACATAGTTTACAAGTTACTTTCCAGCATAAACATATTACTCTGCGACACTGGGCTTTTTTATCCTTTCTGAATAGGGAGCTGTTTATTGCCTCATGAGGTACATATTTCCAAACAGCATCTGAATGTGCTTCTATCACTCTACTGACAAGTAAGATCTGCCAAGGCAGATAAATATCTAGCTTCATGTTTGCAAATTACAAAGCATACCACTCTAATCATCATGGTCCTTAAGCAGCAGAATAAAAGAGCATCTGCGAATGTTACCACGACATGGATTTGGCAACATCAGAAAGCATTTTTCCTGACATTAATAGGGAACTGAACTTATGGTATTCCAGCTTTTGTGAGAAAACACAACCCTTGAGAAGTACAATATTTATTATCTAAGCTGTCAAGAATTCATGATATGCAGTTTAATTAACTATTTGTTCTGTTGTTACCTTATTCTGTAGTTAACCAATAATAGCTGTGTTTGAGATCATCTTTCAGAGTGATATTAAATAAAGGAAAAAAGCAATGGCTTGTAAATGGTAAATGTGTCCTTTTGTACTTTTCGTCAGTAAGATGAAAAGGGAAATTAGGCTAGAATACTCATATCCAGCCGCCTTATAGACTAAGTTATACATTGTTACTGTGCACATAATATATGTGTGTTATATAGCATATATAACATACTGTCTTGTATGTAACCAGCCAACTAAGAGTGGAAACAAGACATAAAGATGTATCATAGTGTAACTAAGAAAACTAACAGACAGTCTCAATACCACAGTCTCAGAATCATAACACAGCATAGTTTGACCTGGATCACTTCTAACCCATCTCCTTGTTCTCAAAGAAATGGAAGGACAGAAGACAGGATGAAAGGCAGGATAACTAAGACTTGGGATATTTGAAAAAGCCATAGAGAGCCAGGTGGTGGTGCATGACTTTAGTCCCAGCACTTGGGAGGCAGAGCCAGGTGGCTCTCTGTGAGTTCGAGGCCAGCCTGGTCTACAAAGTGAGATCCAGGACAGGCACCGAAACCAAAACTACACAGAGAAACCCTGTCTCAAAAAAAAAAAAAAAAAAAAAAAAAAAAAAGAAAAGAAAAGAAAGAAAAAAGAAAAAGAAAAAAAGCCATAGAGAAACCTACTATTCTGTAAATTCTATATATTTATGAGAAATTAAATAGAGTCATCCTAACACCCTACACAAAAGACAATTGTCTTGCAATAAGATATATATATATATATATATATATATATACACATATATATATACACACACACACATATATATATATATATATATATATATATATTTAACATTTACATTACATATATACATATATAAAATAGTGCCAGGTGTGGATACCCCCTCTGCATTTTGCAGTTTGTTGTCAGAGGGTCCCAGAGACTCCCAAAACAATATAGGACACTGTCATTGCCCTTGGCTCCAGCCAGAACTTGATGCCATGAGCCTATTGGTTTGAAGACACTAGACACTTTGGTCCCAGGAGTTAGGGAAATAAAGCTGTTACAAACCTACGGGCTTCCTCTCTATTGGTTAGCATTCATAGTACCAGAAATGCTATGAAGGCTGCTAAGGGAGAAAAGTCATCCACAGTCTTACCCAGCAGGGACGTCTGTGAGCTATAATACTGATCAGCCTGGGAATACAAGCCAATGGGTGCAATAGCAGCATGAACATTATAGGAGCAAACAATCACTTTTTTTTATTAGTTCAAGACCCATTCCACAGGAGGAAACATGTCTAATACTGTAAATCTGGCCAAGAATCTATGGCCAGGCAACTCATAGGCCCCAGAGGTAAACCCACTACTATTATTCTGCTAAGTGGACATAGTATCACACTGACTTCTAAATACATAACTTTATACTCCTCATCGGAGAAGCTCCTCTGTGCAATGGATAATAGCTAATACAGAGACTCCAAACTGGTCAAAGTGCAGAGAGGAAGTGCCTATGAAGGATTCAGCTAAATATGAGATAGCTATATCAAACTCAGGCCACAAGGCACAGGGACCAGTTCATGAAGAGAAGACAGAAAGCTTGCAAAGCCAGGGGCTGTGGAGTACTGGTACAACAGTATCTTCTGGGCATGCCAAGACCGTGGAGTTCATGGCCTCACAGGAGCGCTAGCTGCCTGTGCAAGAACAAGCCCGTGAACAGTCTAGCATGAAGTGGGGATGGGGGGTGCTCATGAGTTCCCACCACTTCCCAAAGAGCTATGGACAGTTGCTAGCTGCTATGGGAAGGAAATCACTCTCCTTTAGTTATGTAGTCCCTGGTAGACAGACCATGCTTCATTGGATGGACCTACATCCATGGGCAGAACTAATTGGATTCAATGGATTATCTTTAAAAAGATGAAAGGATAATATGAAGTTAGGAGGTGGGAAATCTGGGGGGAATTGGAGGAGGGAAGTAGGACAGATTGGCATGTTAGAAATACACTGTGTGTATGTGTGTAAGAAATCCTGAAGGAATAAAATACATTGATAAAAAGCATATGTGGATAATGATTGATTTCTGGATTCCTTCTCTCAGAGTCTCTTTGCTGATTTGAATAAGGTTAAAAATTCAAGTAATTTTGAAATTAGACATCATATGGAAGCAGAGGCCCCATTCCCAAGGTGGATCTCTTGAACAGGTTCTCTGCAGGGATCATCGCTCTACCCAGAATCGGCAAGCCAGCAGATGGCACTGTGCCATCATCCTGGGAACGGCCCTGCTCTGGAGTATAGCTACTGTTAGTCTCTCAATCAGAAATCTTAATCATTTTCAGTAATTAACAGAGTCACACTGTTTTTTTCCTTGATGATTATAAGGTAAACTTGATACTGTCTGGTTTGCATAATTATGCTCTGCTTAATTCTCCTCTCAGCTGGCAGGTGGATGGAAGCTACAAAGAGTTTGCTAGCTTTAAAACTTGAGGGAATAGCAGGGGCAGAGGTAATGAAGCTAGCGTTTCTCTAATGGAATGAAAATAAATCACACCTTCCCAAAAGACTGCAGGGCCTGCTACCTGGGCTATGAACCTGTGAAAACAAGAACCAAGCATGATTCCGCAGCCTATGGCAAAATGCTTCATCCTAGGCAACAGATTAAAATCAGAACCACGGGGTTGGGGATTTAGCTCAGTGGTAGAGTGCTTGCCTAGCAAGCGCAAGGCCCAGGGTCTGGTCCTCAGCTCTGGAAAAAAAAAAAAAAAAGACAAAAATAAAATCAGAACCACAAGCAGTTACTAACGTGAGATGTGGATAGACGTAGATTCGATAATCCGTAGATACTGTCTCCTGATTTGTTTGATTTTTTTCCCCCCATGGAAAGCAGGGGGCAAAGTGATCAGCTCAGAGTGAGGGGGGAGGGAGATGTGAGAAACTGAGAAGACAGAGAGGCCTCGGAAGGTCCTTGAGGAGAACAGAGGGCCAACTAGAGAAGATGGTGTGATTTCCTGCCAGTCTTGAGGCCAGAGTGAGGGTTTCCCTCCTAATTCAAAATGAGAACAGTAAAACTGTAAGTTTAACTCCGGGGACGTCTGTAGTAATGAGTGTGGTATAGGCAAAAAGTTCAATTTAGTCATCGTTAAGATTTTTATCAAATAAGAACCAGAGAGGAAAAAAAAAGAAATGGGACAAAGAAGTCAAGTTAACTTACCATGGAATGACTATAGAGACCGACTAGAAATCTAACTGTAATTCTTAATTACATTTTGCATATTTATTATGGGAGAAGGCATGCATGCAAGACACCACACATGTGGAAATCAGAGGATAACTTTCACGAGATGACTCTCCTCTCTCCTTCCACTGTGTGAGTCCCGGGGATTAGACTCACAACATCAGCCTTGGTAGCAAGCATCTCTTCAGCCCTGGCTGTGGCAGTGAAGAAGAGGAAGAGGATGTGAAGACGTGAAAACGAGGGAGGGCTGAGGAATCAGTGGGCTAGAGAGGACTGAATGTTGTTCAAGTACCAGATGAAGTCAGATATACTAACTGGTTGTATCGGTCAAGAGGTGCGTGCATCTGAGCTCATGAAAGGTTACATTTACTAAAAATGACAAGCCCTAGAAATTGACCATAAAGTTACGTTATGACTTGGGAATGATGAAGGACGTGATCACTAATGGGGAGGAGCCAAAGAAACCGCAAGCCAGTGTGTTGTAAAGGCTGCTCAAATGTTCCTTGAAATCATCATTGGGAAAATAGACGTATAAGAGAATGACTATGAATGAAAACAGAGAACCTCGGGACTGAAGGAGAATGAAACAAGGATCAACCTGGGGAGATGTGAAGGAGAAGGGAGGAGAGCGGGTGGACACTCAAAAGAATGAGGACACTCTGAAATCGTGCTTAGGGATGAAAGTAACCACCTAAGAGCACCACTAGGAAGGGGATATAGTCATGGAAGATGCAGACTCTGGTAGAGTAACAAGAGACTGTGGTCATCAGGAGAGTGTGTGCAAGATTCAACTAATGTCAGACTAGGAGAACAATGGGGACAATGTCCGAATGTGTGAAGGGATCAGGGAGTTGTAAGAGAAGGCATGGGATGCTGTGGAAACTGGTGTGAAAGATGAGGATGCCTTTGAGGCATCAGAGAAAGAAAATAATAATGCTATTATTAAACACATGTCTATTTAAGACAGGCAATAGTGTGAGGAGGCTGTTGGTGCCGAGGTCACGGAAAGAACAGTGTCTTAGGTGGCTGGGTCTTATTAATAGAGGGAATGGGATGTACAGGCACCGGCAGGGTGGCAGGAAATGCTGTGGGTCCTGCTGCTAGGGACAGAAGATGCCTTCCTTGACTGGGCTTCACTCTGGGCACTTGGAGGGCGATGAGTCCCAACAGCAGAATGCAATCACTATCTTGAATCCATTTACCTTTTCAGGAGGTCATCTTTGTCACTCTGTGTAGGAAGGGCATGTTCTTCAATGCTGATGAGGGTTGATTACTCCAACTTCATATTCCTTTATAGAGGGAAAATGGGTGGTGATTTAATAGTGCATTCTCTTTCCCTTCTTTTTTAAAAAGAGCAGGTAGTGGTTGTTTCATAGATACCAAGTTTTGTGATTTTTTATTTTCACCCAGAGTGTATTATCGTTACCTTTGTTCTTCCTTCTTGGTGAATTGCTTGTGTTTCCTTGAAGTCTGTGTCTCCTTCTACTTTAGGGATTAACCAGACAGCTAAAACATCTGTGCGTATGGGAGAAGAGCTCCACAAGTCGGGGGTCTCACCCAGGTAAATGACTTAGGCATTTTTCTGGGTTTCTGTCAAAATTGAGTCTTGTTCTCTGTCTCTATTCATCACTATCTCTATGGCTAACCATGTCTGTCTCGATTTTTATCTCTGTATTTCTTTCTCTGAATATGCTGATGCAGAAATAGATATCGATGATATTAATAATTAATATTTTTCTGTTTTTATTTTAGTTGGCATATAATAATTATTCATGTCTGAGGGAAACTGATTTTTTGACACCTGCCTACAATGTGAAATGATCACAGTTAAGTAATTAGCATATCTATCACTTCAAACATTGATCATTCCTTTCTGATGACTTGAAAATCTTGTCTCCTGAGTATTTTGAAATGCCTATGTATTAGTGGTAACTATAGCAACTCTACAATGTCATGAACTGCCAAAAGCTTCTCTGCTAGGTTTGGGTTTCAGGGCCTCGCCTCCACACCTGCTGCAGTTTTGACTGGCTTGATCTTACTCAGAGAACCACGGCTTCTGGGAGTTGCTGTGTGCTAGCAACAGCCATGTCATACGCAGAAGGCAGCATTTCACAGCTCTCCTCCCCTTACATCAGCTCTTACATTCCTTCTGCACCCTTTTCCCCAGTGTTTCCTGAGCCTTGAAATGGAGGAAGTTGACACAGACAACTTGTCCGAAGCTAAGCACTCACACTTACAAATACTCAGCCCAGAGCTCTGTAACTTTCCTCAGCTGCTCCCAACTTCCTTTTTAATGCACTTGTCAATTTATTCAGAGAAAAGTTGTCAATTTATTCAGAGAAAACTCTTCAATATCCTTAGGGATGAGGATAATGAAGTCTAAGCAACATCAGCCTCAAACTCATGTATCTAATGAGCACCTTATCCTCCATGTTTCATGTCTTTCTTATTCCCTATAGTTAGAGTTATATAAAGAGGGAATGTCTAGCCAGTAATGGGCAAAGAAGATGTTTGCCTAAGAGCTCAAATGAGCAAGACTGTCCTATAAAGGATCTAAGAGCATCTGGAGACCCACAGTTACTCCCCCAGTCTACACCCCACCCTTTGCTCCAGCCTTCAGTTTCCCAGAGCACCCCAGTTCCTCCACCACATAGAGTTCTGCCCCATAGACCCATTTCCCACACACTGCTGTCTTTGCTGGCTTTTTTCATCTTACTTGGTTGCTGGTCCTCTTACTAAACATACATCTCCTTTCTGACCTTTAAGATCATTGACCTTTCTCCTTTGCTCTGCTTTGTGGTTATTCATTTCTGTTTTTTTCCTAGGTGGTGTTACTGTAGTGGGATACTTGGATGAAACATGTATTTCTGATCCCCGTGATTTACAATTGTCTTCTCTGAGAGTAGTGCCAGGGCCCTTACCCAGGTTCCTATTGAAGGAAGCATGGCCTCAAGTCTATGTCCACATAACCAACAACAGTTCTGTTGTTACCACACATAAGTTAGATAATTGTCACGAGTCTTTCCTCTTCTTAAAAGAGAAATGTATAGATATAAAGATGCACATGCACATACATATATTCATATATCCTTTATATTTAATCCTATGTGACAAATGACACCAACGGACATTTTAGAGGCTGCAAGCTAAATCTCATACAGGCTACACTAACAAGGTTGCTAACTGTAGAAGCATACATCACACCTGCATCTCAAGATCATCTTCTCTGATGGTACTCACATCCTGCTGATCACCTCAAACTACCTTTAGTCATCTAATACAGGTTTTTTTCTGGTATATGTTATAATTCCATGGATTTTTATTAAAATATAATGATTATAAGTTGTGTCACAAGTTTGTAATAAAAGTATTAGTCCTTGTAATGCATTAATGTGCTAGGCAAAAGCATACCAATGATTTTAAAAATTTCTATGTACTTGGAACATAAGAACTCATAAGATCAATCATTTTTAGATATTTTAGACATTTATTTTTCCCAAGGTATTCATCCATCTATGGTGGTAACAGTCTTGGGAACCAGAAGGAAAAAATTCACAAGGTCAGAAATTTGAGAATGTAGAATGTATATCTACTCTATGCCTGGGCATCACACCCAGGTACACTGTCCTTATTCTGCCTCAGTGTGAGGGATGATGAATTCATACAATATAATAAAAGACACTTTCATAGTTAACTTCTTAAAACCTATGTAAGTACGTGAAGTATCTGCAAATGTATTTGCTGATCGAGGCAAGACAAATGTGGTGCCACAATTAAGCAGATGAGAATTTAGCATCCCTGGAAGAAGGGGCCATTTCTCTCCTCACAAATTGGATTTGCATGCTTGTGTACTCCATCAGTGCCTCCTGGTTGAATCCATCACATCCTAAATGGCATTAGAAAAAGAAATCCTCTCCTTCTAATGAGTTTTTTCATGTGTTTCTTCTCTGTTCACCACTAACACACTTTGTCATCCGCGAGGGTAACACATTGATACTTTGAAATAAATTTGAACTGAAACTCCAGAAGAAAAGTGGGTGGCAAATGCCTGGGAAGGTAAATAATTTGATGAGACAGAAAAGTAATGAAATTTCAGCCAATAGTCAGTGAAGCTTGAAGGTTTAATTCTACTAAGAATAACAAGAGAAAGAAAAATGGGCACCAAATTTTTTAAATTGCAAGATTAATCCTCACTAAAAAGAAAAACAAGAGAGTTTACTGATAAAAACTTTCTTGCTGGCAGCCAGTTATATTGATATTTCCACACTAGTAACTAGAGTATGAATTATTATCTATTTTTGCACTACCGCTTACCTTTATTTTCCATGTGTGAAGGATGTGAAGCAGGAGTTCACATCAAACATGATCCAGCATCAGCTGCCTTCATCCCACATCCCAGGGAATCCATAAGCTTAGGCAGAGACTGTGGGGATGAATGAGGACAAATCCCTCTGTGAGCGTGCTGTCCATTTGTGTCTCTGTTTGCCATTCTCATTTCCACAGCATTGTAAGCTTGTTGTCAGAGAACTATCCAAATTTCTTTCAAAGGGGCACTAAGGAAAAAATTACTTCTTCTTCACCAACATCAGGTACCACATTGACTCAGAGTCTGTGCAAAACACATTACCTTTTTTACTTGATCACATGCTCAAAAATTACCGCATTGGGGATATGTATTTGCTCCAATGTAATTTCTGGAATTATGAGGAGGCACAAAGGCAATGCAGCATGCCCAGGGTCACGTGCTAACTTGGTCAGTCTGAGTATTCATTACTAATAATGGTTTACATTCAACCAGCAAAAGCATCATCCTTAATAGAACCCACTATCTTAAAATTAACTAATAGAGACCTTATAAAAACGGCAGCTATGGCACCTACTTGGTTTCGTTAGGAGTTCAAAAATTTTGGGAACTCGAGGAGCTCAATTAGGAATGAATTGGTCACATGTGGACTAAATTATGACTTCTCTAACAAGACCAAAGCCTTAGCCTGAAGGAAGGTAGTGGTTCTTGGACCTTGAAGAAAATTAATACCATGCACCTTACTTTGGCGGTCTACAGAGCTCCATGGCCGAAGACCAGATAGTGTCTTTAGTCCCAATTGAACACTCTGCTTAGCTTAAAGCATAGGTGAGCAATGCTTTAGTTGAGTTGGTGTTGACTCTACTGCCTAGGGCACAGGTAAACAAGCTAAACTCTCTCCTGCAAGTGAATTTAATAGCAAGTCTTGTTCTTAGAGAAACACCTATGAATCTAAGCTGTTGCTTATATTCATTAACAGTTCTTTTCTGAACTGATACCAACCTATGATGACTAGACTTCGCCAGTGTAGAGAGAGATATTCTCCCAAATGGGATGCCTTAATAAAATGACACATAATGGAAGAACAATATAAATAAGCAAGAAGAATTTAGAAGTTAGTATTCCTTAATCAAGCAGGAAATGGTAGTCTTCAGTGTTATTCCCTGTAATAATTCCTGCCCCCTTTTCCATCTTTGAAGTTTGCTATATCAAAATGCTTTGTAAGAAATAATGAAAAATACTCTATGCTTGTTTTGTAAGAAAAAAAAAAGACAAATTTGATGTTTAGCACTGAAAGCCACATATAAAAATAAGAGTGGCTTTTGGGGGTGTGGTTAGTATGTTCCACGACTTTTAAGAGCTTAATTATACTATTTCATCATTTTTATCCTCTTGAAACATGCTTCAATACTTTTCTATAAAACGGAATTAGAGCATGCCTGAGGATCTAGCCCACCTGGAAAGGATTAGTGTATACGCAGCATATATATCAAGTATTGGAGAAAGCACACTGTATCTTTCTAAAATAAAGTGAGTCAATTTAAATGCAAACCCAGCCTGAAGATGTGGAGGTGGCCAGCAGTGGGTGGTTCCCACAGTAAGAATCATGCAGCAGAACAGGTCATCCTGAATGTGGGTGGCCCCCTGCTATCAGCACCTCTATGAAGTCTGAAATAGTTCCTCCTAATTTACAAGGATAATGAAACATCAAATTGATCATATCCACTGTCAGGAGCTGGTGCGTTCACTGACAGTGTTCCGAGACCTTATTCTTGCCAAATCAGAGCAAAAATGTGTCTGGGCAAATCCTTACATACATTTGGTCCCCAATACTCTCAATTTCAAGTGAGAAATGTGCAGTTTCCAAAGAGAAGCTTCTGTGCTCGAGCCATGCAGATGTGGAGCTGGATCTGGGCCCCCTGAGATTAATTAAAGAAGCATGATTAACTTGATTAGGAATATCATTTTGCCCATCTTTCTTTCTCCTGTTCTAGAACAGACAGAAAGGTGAATGTCAAGAAGACCAAGTCTTGATTAGAGCCCATCACATCCCACAAGACGCAACACTCTTATCTTCCCTGTTCCTTAAATGACATGGAGATGAGAGAATTCTCAGTTCCAGTGAGTCAGCAAAGGCACAGGAAAACTGAGGTATTTTGCAATTGTAACAAAAATGCTGTCATTTGTTGCCTCCACGTCCCAAACACCTAAAAGCTATTAGGTTGCCACTGGAAGGCAAGACCTATGTTCTCTGAGAGCTTGAGCTGGTTTTATTTTATTTGGTTTTTGTTTCTTTATCATTATCTAGTAAAATAAGCTTTCATGTCTCATTTTGCACATGAAAGAGGAGGCTGAGAGGAAAACTCTCTTGCACTAGAGTCAAACCATTAGTGAGTGTTGGACCCTGACTCTGACCATAGTTTGAGCTGCAAACTTGTCTGCCTGGCCTTCTGCTGTCTTCTCTAGCAAGCCTTTGACTCACCGTAAGCCTATTATTACAGTGTTAACCTTCTGGCCACTCAAAAGGTCTTTTGAGGTTTTTCAGGCAAGTTAGAGATTCCCCTTGTGAACCTGCTGGGATAGCTATCAGAATTTCTAGGCTGGACATCTTGAAACCCTTTTCTCCCATGCAGGGAAAACAGCTAGAAAGGTGGAGTTAGTGCCTTTTAAGCACAGCACATACCCATGTACCCATGGAGGCAAAATGACCTTTGTGAGCAATGTACAGACCTCTTAGATTCGTGAAGTATTTACTGTAGGAAGAATTTAATCTATGGACACAATGAGATCACCACAAATCAAATAAATGACCTTGTTGCTTTTCCACACTCTTTGTGCTCAGTCCTTGTACACTGTCTTTAGTTCTCTCAAAAGTTCAGGCAGTGGCTTCCTCGAACACCACAAAGACAGACAGCCCTGCCTGTTCAAGAAGTCATTCTTCTTATTTAGATCTAAAGAAGTCTGAACCTAGCTACCTGGTTGTGTTGTTTTGCTTCTTGTCTTTAAAGATGATTTTAATGAACAATGTTCTTCAATAATTAATACCCTTACAGGTCTGCATCAAGAGATGAAAGGTTTGAATTGCTTTTGTCTTTAGTGGTTGGTAGATTTTTACATTTTACAACCTGTAGTGTGTAACAACAACCTCTACTGTTGATGTTTAGACTACAGCATCCCTTAGAATTAGCATCAGTTTACCAAACATACTGAGCAAGACTGATGTAAAACTGTACTAGACATACATTAAGAACTTTTGTTGATCAAGTTTTGTTTAAAAACAAAAAAAAATAGAGCAATAAAATGGTTTTTTCCCTAAATATAATGCAGTAGCTTGGAAGCAGGAGTGAGGAAGGTAAGCAATTTCAAAGTCAATACACAGGAGACAAGCTATGTATGCCTTGTCATAAGGTCCTATGTAACAAGTGCATGCCCAACAAATACTTTTTGTCAGCAAATTACCTTGATTTGTTGTGATATGAGATTATGAGCATTCTCTTAAGAGGGCATTGTCTATGAACTCAATCATTTTACACTCACCCATGGAGGCACTCTGGGAGTCAGATGCAAAGTCTGATTTTTTTCAGCCTCACAAATCCAGACTTGTGACACAGGAGACGAGGAACAAACTGTGCCCCCTGCTGTGTTTTCTGCTTGGATTTTCCATTCCCACTTTCAGACGGATCTGACTGCTTTGCATGGACTCTATGTGCCATAAAATACCCCGCTAACCAAGTCACTCTGTCTCTTCTGGTCCCTGCTTCTGCCCTGTTGAGTGCAAATTGAATCTTTAGCCTTAGCCCTCTGGGTGGTGTTTCCAAAATAAATGCCCTGGCAGTCGTGTTTCTTTGTTGTTTTCAACGCGCTCTCCATAATAAATTCATTTTCCTGCTGATTAAATGGCACTGAACTTTCTCCACACAAGATTTTTTTTAGATTAAGCCCAGAAAGAAAAAAAAAATGAAATAAACAGTGCAAAATAACACAAATCTACTGATACGTGGTTCCTCGTTTACTTTTAAGCAAATATTTATAGGACTTCCTTTCTCTTTAAAATGGGATGAGATACCTCTTAACAGTTGTATCTTCCTATCAGCTGAGGTGGGTGAATCGAAGATCAACAAGTTTACATGCATAAACACTAGGAAATTTTTGGAGTCCAGAGTCAGAAACACAATGAAAATCATGTTGTGACCTGGCGTTTTCAGGTGTTATTTTCCATTCTGTGTTTGCTGCCTACTTTTATGTCAACACAAGCTAGAGTCCTCTGAGAGGAAGGAACTTCAGTTGAGAAAATGCCCCCATAAGATCCAGCTGTAGGGCATTTTCTTAATTAGTCATTGACGGGAAAGCCCCCACCCCCACTGTGGGTGGTGCCACCCCTGGGCTGGTGGTTCTGGGTTCTATAAGGAAACAGACTGAACTAGCAAGCCACAGGGAGTATGGCAGTTTGAAAGAAAATGACCCCGAAAGGGAGTGGCACTGTTAAGAGGTGTGGCCTTGTTGGAATAGATGTGGTCTTGTTGGAGGAAGTGTGTCACTGTGGAGGCAGGCTTTGAGGTCTCATATGTGTTCAAACCACACCAATGAGTCAGACCACTTCCTGTTGCCTGTGAGTCAAGATGTAAGAACTCTCAGCTCCTTCTCTAGTACCACGTCTGCCTGCATGCCACCTTGCTTCCCACATGTTTAGAATGGACTAATGTTTTCATTTATAAGAATTGCTGTGGTCATGGTGTCTCTTCATAGTAATAGAACACTGACTAAGACAAGGAGCAAGCCAGTAAGCAGCATCCCTCCATGGCCTCTGCATCAGCTCCTGCCTCCAGGTTCCAGATTTGAGTTCCTACTGTGGCTTCTCTCAACTTCCTCCTCAAGTTGTTTTTGGTCATGGTGTTTCATCACACCAATAATAATCCTAAGACACCACGCTTCTGCCTTTATAGCAGGATTTTTAGCAATGAAAAGCACTGGGTACTTTTCCAGCATAAAGCATGTTGTAGTGAACTGTTGAGGTATTTGGTTAGTGTTGGTTTATATATGACTCTTCATTGCTTTTGTGCTCTGTTTATTGATATACTTCAACTGTCAAGGTATGTATCAAATAATTATCTAAATAGATGTTGAACTTTAAGTTTGGGATCTGGGTGGAAGGTACAATGCATCAGACTGAGTCTGTCAATATGAGTGCTCTAAGCAGAGAGTCTGTATTCAGTGTGTTAGCTTGGGTGGCTGGGAATGGCTCTAGTAATTTGCCTAACTGGTATATGAGCACCTGAATGCAATGATTACCCATTACCATAGGAATTTGGGATACTAGAAATTCTAACTCCCAAAGACAACCCTAGCAATCAAGCCTTTGAGGAACACGTTACTGAATGTTGCTCCAGCAACTGTACAGAACTCCATGTTGGTTTTGCCTTCCAGATCTAGCACAGCAGCAGGAGGCCTTATCACTAATGTGTACTCTCTGAATCCAAAGATTCCAAGAACTAGGAAAAGGAGTGCCAGGTGACAGAACTGAAGAGCCACATACTAGGAAACGTCAGGCATCAGGTCCTGGCCACTTACCAGAATGCTTTAAACAATAGAAAGCTTTGATGGGTTCTGATCCCTGGTCCCTAGGGCTGGTAGACTGCCCACTATCTTACCTGATCTGATAAATGGGAAAGGTTTTGGTACAGTGAACATTAAACTGACCTGAAATGACATAGTAGAGTTTTGTAGCCTATCAACCAATTTTCAATGTGGGGCCATGTCACATTGAGGGCTCTTACAGGGAATGCAAGCTCATTTTGGACATCATGAAGAGTGAGAGTGGGTTTTCTGCCTCTGGAATTCAGATTTCTGGTTGCCCTCTGTTTTATAATGTAAATGGCCGTGTGATGACACAGTGGTTGACAGTACCTGGTGGGCTGATTTGCAATACACTCTATAAAGGCTATGTTTTTAAGGCAACCTTATTTCTTCCAATAGCCGAGATACTAGAAATCCCAACCAGGTTAATAAGGAAAGACTAACAAGAAGAAGTGTCATGCTTGTCAGATAGAAATAAATGAGCCTGTTATTATTTCCAAATGATTTGACAACAGAAATGGTCCCAAGGTCTTGTAAAACTCTAATGACTTGACTTTTTGCATGCTAAGACTTGTACTAGAGGGTTTATAAAATGACCAAGTTCTGCCAAGATTCCTTCAACCTGAAAGTCCTTTCACTGAGATGTACTTGGGAACCTCATCCTACTGTGCAGGGAACCCGGAGTGATGAGCTGCAAAGTCAAGTTTGATAAGTCAGTGTTGCAAAAACAAATAAACAAACAAACGCAGCACAACTTCCAATCATCTTTGACCTCAAAGAAGAGGCATGTACTGGAAATAAATATCTCTACAAGCATTACCTCGGTAATTTGGATAAGATTTTGGATCTATAGCTGTCCATGAACCTAACTTCAGAGGTGAGGCAGGCACGGTTTGGTGATATATGTAAAGATCACAATTTAGTCTTTAGCATCAACCATGCAAAAATATATTAGAAACTGCCATCATTATCACTGTTGCACTTTTATTATGAACTCACCATGACATTGAACTTTTTGGCATCTCAGCACATGTATTTTATGAAGTAAAATGATTTCTAGTTTGTTTCATCTCAAGCCTTTGATTTTTTTCTGTCGTCAGACATTCCCTGTGTGTCCCTGATGTTTGCTATCAGAATGTGTAGTAGTTTTCGCTCTTGCATTTGGTAGCAGAAACTGCTTTAAATTATCTTCTACCGACATAGGTGTTATGAAAACAGACATGAGCAAATATAGAGACATAAACAAAAATAACATTGGGCTCTAAAGCAATAAGGATGTTAGGCCCCATCACATATACCTACAGAACAAGGGCAGACAATGATCAGTATCTATAAAAATCTGGGTTTACAAAACAAAGAATAATTAGAAGGCAAATGCTTTTTTTAAAGAATGTACAGTTTTTTAAAAAAAAAATTACACAAATCAACTAAAATTTAGATTTCATCTAACACCTCTTTCATTTTCAAATCTAAGAGTGAATATATTTAAAGGCCACACAGGTTAAAACATTGAAAGCAAAAATTTGAAAAGAACACAATGTGGGAATTAGTTTCATGTATTAATCTCACTTCAAACCACACTCAGGTAAAAGTTTTCAGTGTGCAATTCATTAGATGGATTGATTACCTGATTTTATGGTCTTCGTATATACATGAACCAGAAAAAAACACTAGTTGTATCATTTTTTTCTTATATAGACATAATTTATAAAAATGTTGCTAAAGATAAACCAAGCTTGGGAACTACTTTCATTACTCGTGCGCATTGATTTATTTCTCATTAAATCATTCAGATTAACAATATATGTGTACTAAACACTGAAGGAACAAAGCTAACATATTCTGTAAGCATTAAAATTGTCTGCTTACACCAGGAAAATATCTGACTTTGTATGCAAGCACTTAATCTTCAAGTATAGAAAAATTGTGTAGAAGGTGTTGTTGTAATGGCCACTATGTTGTATCCTGGCTAAGTCTAAATGTGTCTTAGTCCCATGCTGGCTGCTACAACTAAATACCAGGAGTGGGAAGCAAATGAATGACAGATTTATTCCTCATTGCTCAGGAGGCTGAAAGATGCCAGCTCAAGGCTCTGGGAATGCAAAGTCTGGTGAGGACTGCTGATTAGTTAGATGCATTTTCTTTGTGTCCTCAGGACATGGAAGGTATGTGTGTGGGCCTCCTTTTCTGGAGTCATTAGCTCCAGTCATAAAGGCTGTCCTTTTATGATCAGATTACATCACTAAGACCATCACCAGGGGACATAGGACTGAAATGAATGAACACAGTAATAACAACACACATTGTCATGCCATTAGTGTAGGAATTTGGATAAACACCATCATGTAATAGAAAGTGAAACAGAGTGGATTACAAAGTAATCAGAATTATGTTATACATAATTCAACTTGTTTAATAATTTCAGGTGCTTCCATTAAAATATCATTGTGAAGTGTTGGAATGTTCTTATACGTAATATAAACATAACATTAGATGTAGTGGGTAGCCATCCCAGCATTGGCCTGGAAGTTCCAACCCCCATTGAGGCTTCGGTAATGGTCACGCCCACAAGGCAGGGTGGAGGAGGAAGAAGCGGAAGACCAAGGATTGGAAGGAGGTCTCTCTCTTGGTGCCGAAACCCGGGATAATTGTTTTGTTATATGTAATTTTACTATGTAAAAGTTAAAAACCTTCCTTTAAAAAAAAAAAAAAGAAAAGAAAAGGGGAAGTGCTGTGGATATCATTCTGTATAAAGAAAATGCTGTTTGGCCAGTGGCCAGACAGAAAGTATAGGCGGGACAAGAGGGAAGAGAATTCTGGGAAGTAAAGGCTGGGTGGAGAGACACGGCCAGCCGCCGCCATGACAAGGAGGATGTAAGGTACTGGTAAGCCATGAGCCAAGTGGCAAAGTATAGATTAATAGAAATGGGTTAATTTAAGATAGAAGAAGTAGATAACAAGATGCCTGCCACAGCCATACAGTTTGTAAACAATGTAAGTTTCTGTGTGTTTACTTGGTTGGGTCTGAGCGACTGTGGGCCTGGCAGGAAAACTCTAACTACAATTATATATTTTAAAAAGTTCAGATATGCACAGTTGAACAGTTTATGTGTCATTTGGGTATATTAATAGCTATTACTGATACTGCTTGATGATGTAATATTGAATATCTGAATAAACATGACTTTCTAAACATTCATTTTGCAGATTTATACGTACATAGTTTTTTCCTGATATGTTTTACAACTGCAGAGTGGTCAGATGGTAAAACATATAAAGGCACATTTCTTATCTTTGCATATGCTTAGTTTTATGTGTGGCTGAAATTTTCTCTAGAGGCTTGAGTGCCCTGTAAAATGAATCATCTTTCACTGTGGGCTCATAATCATGGGATGTGAGGATGCATGAAAATTGACTTTGAAACTCTCACATCAGAAAGACATCTTTTTGTTCTGTATTTTCATTCCCCATTGCTTTTTTATTTCAGAGAACTGTTTGTTACTAGTTTCACCAATGAATACCACTTCTGATGGGAACATTTTTATTCTGGAAGCATTAAACCAGAAGCTATAAATAAAAGACACAACCTACCAGCTGAATTTCAGTGCTATAATTCCACCTTAAAATTCAGTAGCTTTAGTATTTTATAATCAAAGGGTTATATTAGGTAATGCTGACCAGAGAATTATCTCCCACATAAATTTTCTGATGAAAAAGAGCCACATTCCTCATTTTGCTCTTGATGAACCAATTCATGACTTCCATCTTATAAAAACTAAATCATATATTTAGGTGCAATGCATGCATAAATAACTGATAAGCCTAGGTAGTATAAATGGAATACACTTCAGTTTTAATTCTAAAATTGATCACATCAATATATTACCTAAATGTGAGGTTACACAAATTAAACAGGAGTCATCTACTTATTTGCATGATTTCATGACATCAAAATATGTATGTTTCCTTAAAGTACATGGAATTCAACAATTTCACCTTGAAAGATGTCTAGCTTTTGACAGTCTATTGTCTTAGGAAAGTGTCTGCATGAAGTCACACTCACTGTGAGCTCATGCGTGCAACAGGCCTGTCATCTCCCGCAAACAACGCTTCACTGCAGGTGTCCACTGTTTCTGGTTGTTACAATCTTTCTACCCCCTCTCTCACAATGACCACTAAGCTATAGTAGAAGTGAGCTCCCACTTAGAGCTGAGCATTCTATAGTCTTTTATTCTCTGCACATTGACCAGTTGAGGGTCTCTGTTCTAATTACCATCTAGTGCAAAAAGAAGCTTCTCTGACAAGGACTGAAAGGTGCACTAATCTTTAGCTAAAGATAAGAACTTAGGGAGAAGTTTAATACTATGACCATTTATCAGTACAATAGTGTTAGATTCTCCCCTATGGCCTATGACCAAGCCAGTATTGAGATTTGCCTAGTTAACAGTACCAATCATGAGGTCTGTCTCGTAGAGCTGACTTCAAAGCCATTCAGTGAGTGGTTGGTTTCTCCCATAACATTCACGCCAGTATTGCACAAGTGGGCATATCTTGCCAGGCAAATTATTACTAGGCTTGCAGGGTACATAGTTGGATAGGATGGTTGAATAATTTTCTCCTCTGAGAAATTACTAGATCTTTCCAACATGGTAAAAATATGTCAGATGGAATGAAGCTTTAAGACTGATACCAGCTTGATTTCTTCATGTTTTATGACTCGGGTATGTGGTCCTCTTCAAAAATAGGATTTTATATTTAATTTCTAGAGGGTAACCAAGAGCAATGGTAGTATCCTTTGGGGAGGCCTAGGGAACCCAACAAACCAACAACTTGAAAAGAAGTAACCCAAACCTTCCAATGTGCATTTTATTTGGTAGCCTATGCTGTCCAGAAGAGATACCACCTCAATCCCCATTTTAGAATAATTCTGTTTAAACTCATTTTATGCATGTATGTGTATATAGTTTAGGAATCTTCTATAGTAGCAGGTTTTCATGTGGCGTTTTCAAAGATCTTTAGTATTCTTTTTCCCTCTCACACTCCCTCTTCTACCCTGCTCTCTCATCCCTCACCCTCTTAACCCTATTACTTCCCTTTCATCCTTTATTCTGACCTCAATCTATCTTCAAGCAAGCCAAAATCAAGCATGGCTACAGGAGGGTCTCATAAAGTCTCACCCCTCATTGAGAAGCTATTGATAATTTATGGCTACTGAGGAAAAGAGAGTAAATTTCCTTCAGAGATGAGGCTTCAAAAAGGCTACCCATGCTCCAGCAGATACAGCACTACATATACATACACAGACACAGTAGGAAATGATTCAGTGGGTTTAAAAAGACAGGATACATATGAAGCTAAAAGGAAAATTAGAATAGACTAGGAGGGGGACTTGATGGGGAAGGGATGGGATGGATTTGGTCAAAACACATTTTATTCATCTATGAGATTCTCAAACAACAACAAAATTGAATATTGTCTATCAAAAGAAAAGGAAGATAAAACCCCTTAATAAATGGGAATTCTGTCATATTGATGCTCTCAATCCACACACTTATTTATTCTTAAGTAATAATTCCAAGGCACGATTGGTTTTCAAGACTAAACTGACATGTTCTCAGTACTTTTGGATATGGTATGGGAAGCAGTCATTGTCAAATAACGTTCCTTTGGACATTAAAGACCATAGACACTAATAAAGCAAATGGGTGAAGAAATTTAGACGCCAGTACAGAACGGGTTCTATCCCAGAAGGTGACATGGTAAGGCATGTGCTGTTTCTCCATTGATCAGGATTTACCTCATCTTAGTCTTAAATTTTTCTAGACATTAACTGATAGGGATGAGTCTCTACTTGGGTTTTGGTTTGTTTGTTTTTCTACCTCTCATACTTTTGGTTGTTGTAGAGACCCAGTGAAAGAGGAGATGTTTCTGTGGGGTTCTAGGTGAGGCAAGAGAGGCAGAGATGAGGATATAGTATTGAGAGTGGAAGAAGGAATGCATTCACGAAATAGTTCAAAGATGGATAGAACTTCGTGTGTGGCACTGGACCCGCCTGGACTGAATCCACCAGGTTGAAATGAATCCCCAGGGGAGCCTTGGCCCTGGAGGAGATGGGAATGGAGGGGAGGGGATGGGGGGAGGTGGGGGTAGGGGCGGGAGGCGGGAGGACAGGGGAACCCATGGCTGATGTGTAAAATTAAAACACAAATATAATAAAATAATTTTTTAAAAAAAGTTTGTGTGTGGCAGAGTGTATTAATTTTTAATGTGTTGTTGAATTTGGTGTACAGGTATTTTGTTGATACATTTTCACCTGTGTTTATCAAAGAAATTGATGTATGGATTTCAATTTATTTGGGTCCTTACCTTGTTTTGATATCAGGATAACACTGTCTTTAAGGATGAGTTTGGTGGTGTTCCTTCCCTCCCTATTTTAGGGGACAATTTGAGGAACTTGAGGTTAGCTCTTTTTTAATGGCCAGGTTAGAATTCTTCAATGAATCTTTTTGGTGCCGGAATTTTATTTGCAAAGACTTTTATACCTGCCCCAACTTTTTTGTTAATAATAGATCTATTAAAGTTGTTTGAATTATCTTCATTTAATTTTGGTAGATCATATGTGTCTTGGAGTTTGTCCATTTTGTCTTGATATTCTACTGTTTTATAATGTAGGTTTTCAAAGTATTGCCTAATGGTCTTCTGAATTTTATTTATATCTGCTATAATGTGAATTGCTTATCATTTGTTATTTGTATATTTCTTTTCTTTTGGTTAGTTTGGCTCCTTATTTCTCACCTATTTTACTGACTTCTTCAAACTTTCAATTAATTCTGTACTATTTACATCTGTTTATTTATATCCTATTGGAATCCAATAATTATTTTTATAAAAAATATTTTTAATTCTTCTTCTGGTTTTATATATTTCAGTGTCCTTGGATTTGGTAATTGGGGAAATAAGATCTTTTGGAGAAGTGACGTGGCTTTGTTTTGCATATTTGGGCTCTGCATGCATGTATGTGTACAACACGCACAAATAAGAGAATAAAGAATCTTTGTGTTAAGTTTGGAAAAATACCAAGCAAAAAAAAAAATCCTCCAAATTATAAACTTACAGGTCTTTGTTATATCTCTATATCCATGAAAAGACAACTTTTTTCATCTACTGCTCCATTATAAATGTTGAATACATAAACACAATGGCTAGGATGATCAAAATCCATAATGCAGATATTGCACAGAGACAAGGATGTAAAGCAACTGGACTTTTTGCTCACTACTGTTATGAATATAAAATAGTGCATAAGCATACTCTTTTTTTGCCATCCTGCAATATGTTTCATGGCATTTATACAGAAAATATTGACTAGGTTTACACACAAAAGATGGTATTAACTGCTTTTCTCTTCATACCAAAATTTAAGTAGAATCATGATATTTCTTAGTAGATGAACAATAGATGAATTATGGTATGTCCAGACAGTAGGATATTATTTGGTGTTATAAAGAAATGAACTTTAAATCCATAAAAAGATAGAAAGAAATATTACCAAGTGAAAGAAACCTAATCTGAAAAGATAAAAACTATACAAAATTTTGGACTAACAAAATCTCAAAGACTGTAAAAAGATATGTTCGTCAGAAGTTTGGGAAGAAGAGGGCTAAATAAGTTACATAAAGGACTTTTGAGTAGTGAAAATGGTCTGTTTAATACTACACTTGCCGGTGCATTTTGAGTTCAAGGACAGTCTGGGCTACACAGAGGAACCCTGTCTCAGAAAAAAATACTTTCATGTATTTTGAGTGTGTGTGTGTGCAAGTGTGCAAGTCTCATGAAGGCATTCATGCCTGCTTCACAGTGATAATTGTTGCAGTCATGTCATATCAAGAAGACAGTACTTCACTTCATGGTACTGACCCTCTCCTTCAGCTCTTAAAGCCCTGCTAACCCCTGTTCCAAAATATTTCTGGGTCTCTGTGGTGGTTTGAATAAGAATGGTCCCCACAGGCTCATGTATTTTAATGCTTAGTCATCATGGAAGTGGCACTACTTGAGAAGGATTAGGAGGTGTGTGGCCTTGTTGAAAGAAGTGTGTCACTGAGGATGGGCTTTGAAGTTTTAAAAGCCCAAGCCAGGCCCAGTGCCCTCTCTTCCTTCTGCCTGCAGATTCAGATATAGAACTGTCAGCTACTTCTCCAGCACCATATCTGTCTGTGTGACAATGTGCTCCCCAGCAGGATGACAATGGACTAAGCCTCTAAAACTGTAAGCAAGCCCCAGTGAAATGCTTCCGCTTATAAGAATTGCCAGGGTCAGGATGTCTCTTCATAGCAATAGAACATTGACTAAGACAACTTCAGAATAGCTGGTATCAATGTCCCATCTCGGTCTGAGCACTCAGGGGCCCTAATTCTCAACACTCTGATTGGACCTTGCTAATTGCCCAAATAGTCTTCTCTACTGAAATTTGCTGAAAGTTACACTAGTCTGTAAGTACAACCATAAGCGTTTATAAGGACATTTAAATCTGTGCTCATTTAGCAAATTAGCAGCAGTAAATTCACCCATAGGGCCTGTGACCTCTCCAATTACAGGCTTTTGACGGGTCCCAGGCATGTATTCCCTTACACAGAACAGGCCCCATATCCAAATAGGACGGTGGAAGACTTTTGATGGGAGAAGAGAACATCTATGTGTAGGATATGGGAAGTCACTTTCTTCCACGTGGTTCTACTGTGGACCTTAAAAGTATTGTTATCTAATCATGTAAGAGAAAACTGGCTGAACTGGGTGACATCGCAGCTTGTGACACGCAGGACCAGCTGCTTCAGGTCACTTGATATTTTCTTATTTGTCATCCCTACATGAGGGATGAAAATCCTATTTTGTGAAGCTGATACAATGGGATCGTGCGCTGTAGTGCTTGACATAAGTGTTCAATAACCATTAAAATATTAGAGCTAAATGTATTTTCTAATTTCTCCTTAATTATACTTACAAAATTCATTTTTCACTTAGTAGCTCATTTCAAATTATTCTAAAATGTTATGTTGTAATTTATTTTGGTTATACATCTGGTAGCTTTGAATTTACTTTGAATCAACAGATGTTAGTAACAACCAATGTTGACTTGGAAAATAATATTAAAATTCATACAATTTCAAGTGATAATACTATTTTCAATCATTTTTAAGAAAAATGAAATGTGGCATTTAGGATATAATAACACTGTTGTCTTTTTGTGTTGTTCCTTCTTTCTTACCATGTGTTAATAAGATGGTTATTATTGCACATATAATAAATTTACATTTACTCTGTTATTATGGAAAGTACAAAAGACTTTTTGTTACATATTCCTTTCAATTGTCTTTTGCTCTCATTTTATTGATCCATTAGTAGCATTTTGATGCAAGGTGGTCACAAAACTACCTAAGCATGAGCTCTTGAAGTTAAATTATTCTTTCAATGGTTGTTGAAGAGAGATAAATAATAAATATTTCTAAGACTGTTGAAAATGAGCTTTTCTTAATTTATAATAAGCATGCAACTTGTAAAAATGCTGCAGTATAGAACCCAATCTCATTTAAAGAAAATGTTTTACTGTATCTCAGGTACACATCATTATTTAGCAACAGCTGGCTTCTTATTTCCCTCATACTTTGTAAAAAATTCTACCCACTGCAATTCTGATGCCTTGTTAATTGTTGAGACCTTTTCAAAGAGCAGTTTCTAAGGATGATGAATTTGGTGGTGTTATCACCATCCACGGCGCCTGACGGAATTGTATTCATTCATTATTCCAGACAAAATTTGATGAATATGTATTTTGAAAACGTTTCCTTTCTTCTTTCTGGAGTCAAATAAAATACAGACTAGGACCTTCAATGTCATTACCTGGTGGAGAGCCTCTAGTTAAGAAGGAAATTGGGCTGCAACACTCATGAACTGACAATGTGGTTGTACGCATAAGACGTGCACAACATTGAGCCAGCCAGAATTATAGCATGGGTGGGCTAGATGATATTGCTGAGGGAGGGAGATTCACTCTTCTCTGAGGATGTGCCACTGGTAGGATTCCTATGTTCCATTGGGTAGGCCCAAACCAGGCACATACAGGCAACGGTGGCTGGATTCATTTATGAAAAATAAAGACATGAATTTGGAAGTACGACCTGTTGACAAGCAGGTAAGACGAAAGTGGGGTAATGGGGCTAAACGCAAGCATATTTCATTGAATACACTTATGAAATTCTTAAGAATGAAGACACATGTTTTAATAAGAGGGAACCCAAAACATTTATAAGTAGTGGAGAAAGTATATGGAAAGAAATTTGAGTGTCTTTAAGCCCTGGGATTCAAAGTCTGAAACCACATCAACCTTCCCAGTTATATGACCCCAGTCATTTCATTTTTTTGTGAACCTAGTTTGGGTTTTATTAATAACGTCATTTACCAGAATTGTTGGGGTTACTTAAACGAACTTAACATTTCTAATAGTTTCCTGCTCAGCGTCAGGCTGTATGGATCAATTTCCATAAGGCTTTGTTCTGTATCTTGGTTTTGTTTACCTCTTCCTCCTTCTCTCTCCTCTTCTCCACCTGTTTATGGCCCTCTTCCATAGATTATAAGGTAAAATAAAGAAGTACATAAACATTTAGTTTTCAGCTTGTACATTAACTGTTAACATTTTTGAAGATCCACAGTGTGGTGGTTTGAAAGAAAATGTCCCCTAAGGGAATGGCACTATTAGCAAGCCCCCTCAATGAAATGTTTTCTTTATAAGAGTTGCCGTGGTCATGGTGTCTCTGCACAGCAATAAAAACCCTTACTAAGACACATAGTAAGGAAATGTCAAGTTTATTTAACCCAAATCACCCCAGGTATTTAGTAAAGAACTTCACTCTTTATTTTTTTTTCTTCTTCCTCTCAGCAAAATCAGTAGTAGAAACACAAGCTGTGGAAACTCTATGCCAGGCTAAACAAGAAAACACACACACACACACACACACACACACACACACACACACACACACATTTTCATTTTACATCCTTGTGAGACACAATTCCAACAGGATGATCTGGAGACAAGCATTTGTGTGTATCAGCAATGACTTCGGGAGTTCATAAATATCACCACAAAATTAAACTAGCTTCATCATAATGATGAACCTTAACTGGCCTTGATGGACTTACTCATCAGTCTTCCTATATCCTCTCTTCTCTTTCCTGTTGTCCACATTCATTTACTTGGATAGGTATATGCCCCATAACAGAATGGTTGGCATCTGCTTCCGCGGGTTCCCCCAGGTCTGCACTCTATCACCCCACCACTCCTAAAGGAGAACAGGGGAATCTTTCATTTCTTCAACAGTAAATCTAGCTCCATAGTCTCAGTCCCACTGTGGCCATTAAGGACTGCAAGTCAGTCCACATCCTTGAACAGGCCAGCTTATAACATGGTAGAGAAAAAGTAAGGTTATTCTCTGAGACCGTTAAATATAGGAATCCAGCAAGACTGTTTCCAAGGCACAGAATTGGTACAGAGAAAAGCAAAAGGGGCAGACTAAATTTATACTGCCCACAGCAAATTCATGAGAGCTATTAAATTTAATGTCAGGGCTACAGCAATCTATAACTGTGGGCAAGTGATGAATTGCTGAGGTGTTCTGAAAGGTGCTTCAGAACACTATGATATACCACAGCACATAAAAGAATCTTTCACCAGAGCAGGAAACATGACAGATGGTATGATATGGTACTAAAATACTAGAGATTAAAAAATAATGTGTCTATAATTAATATAATAAGACTTTCCCCCAAAGAATGAAATTATATAGGGAATAACTTCTGATCCCTCCACTAGCATGCTGGATAAAGATATACTATTATCCGTATCTCCTGTGCTTTAGTTTGCCTCATGAGTACAAGCCAACTTGTACCTGAAAAATAAATCAGTGAAACTGGGACTGTATTGGGTACTTTTTTTTTCTTTTCTTTTCTTTTTATTAAGAG
The DNA here is from genome assembly GCF_903995425.1 of Onychomys torridus. Classification (NCBI taxonomy): domain Eukaryota; kingdom Metazoa; phylum Chordata; class Mammalia; order Rodentia; family Cricetidae; genus Onychomys; species Onychomys torridus. The sequence goes on along the minus strand of NC_050461.1, from coordinate 49,143,510 downwards.
ATTTTCTATTCATTTTACATACCAACCACAGATTCCCCTGTCCTCCCTGCCCCTGCTCCCTAGCCTTTCCCCCCCACCCAACCCCCATGCCCACCTCCTCCAAGGCAAGGTGTCCCATGCAGAGTCAGCAGAGCCTGGTACATTCAGCTGAGGCAGGTCCTAGCTCCTCCTCCCTGTATCAAGGCTGTGCAAAGTTTCTCACCATAGGCAGTAGGCTCCAAAAAGCCAGCTCATGCACTAGGGACAGATCCCAATCCCACTACCTGGAGGCACCCTATACAGTTCAAGCTCAACAAGTGTCTCGCTTATCCAGAGGACCTAGTCCAGACCATGGGGGCTCCTCAGCTATTGGTCCACAGTTCATACATTTCTACTAGTTTGGCTAGTTGTCTCTGTACTTTTTCCAGTCATAGTCTTAATATCCCTTGCTCATGGAATCCTTCATCTCTCTCATTGATTGGACTCCTGAGTACATTTTAAAACAACAGGACAAACCAAATATAAGATAAGATAATAGGATATACCTTCGGCTATACACCGATGGCTGAAAGTGACTACAGAAAGAAGTATTAAACCTCACAGTAAAGAAAACAAAGCTGAAATGTGTATACAATTATATTTTAATAAATACAACTGGAGATCTCTCTGTGTTTTCTCTGTTTCTCTGTCTGTCTCCATCTCTCTCTCTTTCTCTGTCTGTCTTTATCTCTCTGTGTCTATCTCTGTCTGTCTCTCTGTCTCTGTCTCTGGTTGTGTCTGTCTCTGTTTCTCTCTCTCTCTCTCTCTCTCTCTCTCTCTCTCTCTCTCTCTCTCTCTCTCTGCCCTCTCTCATCTTTATTCAGGTTACTTCTGCTTTACTTCACCTAGGAAATGAAAGTCAGCCGCTATTCCTTGGCAAGAAATCCTCCCTATTAGACCAGCCGTGATGACTTCGCTCTATTGAACAACTTCAACGGTTTTAAAAAGAACTGTTATCATCTGTCTTCCTTCACTGCTTCAGGAAATAAATGCAGATTGCAGTGGTGTTCTTCTGTGCCCAGCACATGACAAGTAGTACTCTGTGCACATACATCAGAGAATACTTAATTCTCTGGCATTCCTGAACTGTGAAGTTAGTATGAGTTAAATGTAGTTTAGGTAAATACTTTGCAATATCAAGTAAGCCTACTTTGATTTGTTTTTGTTTACTTTTCCAAAATTACTGATAGATCCAAATGACTTTTCTTAATTAACATAAGAAATTCTGCAACACAGATTTTGGCTTGAACTTTGTTGTGTGATTTTTTTAAAAGAAAAATTCATAATTTAAATACAGAATTATATAATGAATTTTTGTATATCTAACAAAAAAGGTTGAATAAGCATCAATCCCTGGGTAATCATGTGTCAAACACAACACAGCTGGTATTTATTACTATTTGCAGGCAAATATGGCATGTTAAAACATTTATCCACAGACAGGACTTATCAGAAAAATCAAATTATGTAATACTAATTAAAATGCAAATAATAACTTGAATGAGATAACATGGAGCTTGCCTGTAATCTAACCCTTGGGAGACTGAGGGCAGGAGAGTTGCAAGGTCAAGGCCAGGTTGCAATATGAAGTGAGACTCTGTTTCAAAACAAAAACAAAATAACAAACGAACCAAAACGAAAAAAACCTGCCATGTCCCTTTTTAGACAGCAGCTGACATTGAGGGCCAAGATGTATTCATTCTTTGATTAAGTTATAATTCTATCATTTGTTTTATGTGTATTATCTAAATTATTTTTACAAAAGGTTGTTTATTTTGGTACTATTTGATTATCCCACTGTAAAGTTTCTCTTTTTCAAAAATAATTGGTACAAGTATTGGACTGTCCTATTCTATTCAGTACCCACACTAAGAGTACTTTGAGAATTTCTCTCTTTTTTCCTTTTCTTTCTTTCTTTCTTTCTTTCTTTCTTTCTTTCTTTCTTTCTTTCTTTCTTTCTTTCTCTCTCTCTCTCTCTCTCTCTCTCTCTCTCTCTCTCTCTCTCTCTTTCTCTCTCTCTCTCTCTCTTTCTTTTTTCTTTTTCTATTTGATCAACCATGGAGCTGAGACATGTTTCAATGTGTAACAGTATAACGTGTTCTTCCATTATGAGTTTGGTTCAGCTACCACAGCTTACAAAGGACTATACCTCCAGCTCCAGGGGATCTGATGCACTCTTCTGGTCTTCACAGGTGACTGTACTCAGACACACATACATGAAGACATGCATATCTGTAGTGGGTAGCCATCCCAGCATTGGCCTGGAAGTTCCAACCCCCACTGAGGCTTTGGTAATGGTCACGCCCACAAGGCGGGGCAGAGGAGGAAGCGGAAGACCAAGGATCGGGAAGAGGTCTCGCTCTTGGTTCCCGGACCCTGGACGCTGGAGGGAGACCGAGCAGAGTTCTCCAGAGAACACCGCCGGACTGCGCTATACCCTTGCCAGACCCTGTAACCTACCTTTCATTTGTAAGTTAGCCCACAAAATAAACCTCCCTTTTAACTACGTGGAGTGGCCTTAATAATTTCACCAATACATATCATTACACATAATATAAAACTTTTCAAAAATTAGTGCAAATAATTGATCCTTTCCATTCAATTGACAATGTCCAGTGTTCGATAATAATGAATTGATGCTCAGCATGTAGTGATGGCCAACTCTATTTTGTCATTATGCATTCAAAAATTTAAATACATTTAATATTTTTGTACTTGTTTACACATCCTTCCTCTTAAGGTTTAAGTAGCAGAAGCATCTTCGAATTTAATCTCAAGATTGTCTCATATTAGCCAAGAAATGTTTATCTTTGTGTCTTTATGTGATTTTTTTAAAATTTCTACTTTGGACATTAGTCATTATACAAAAACACACAGCTCTATTTAATGTGAGGAGTCAAAGTATGGATACTACACCAGACCTTTATATTTGTCAGTTATCTTTCCTAATCATTTCAATGTGGAGAGATACTTAGTGTTTCTATTTTGTTTATAAGGTGCTATTTTATTTTTACTTATGTGTATTATGTGATATGCACATGTGTGCGGGTGACCACAAGGCCAGAAGAGGACTTTGTGTGTCCTGGAGGTAAGATCACAAGCAGTGATAAGCTCCCCTACATGAGTGTTATAAACAAAACTCAAATCCTTTGCCAGAGGAGTGCACACTCTTAATGACTAAGTCATCTCTCCAACCCAGATATTTGTCTTGTAAATACAGTACCCACATGAAATTCTCAAATAAACTAAAAATTACATTTAAAAAATGAAATTTAATGCATTTCTACCCTGAGTCCATCCTTTCTGGGTCTGAGGCAAAACAGAAGATCCTGGAGGATGGAATGCAGCAACAGAGACTGCCAAAGGCAGAGGAAAAGCCAGCCTAGGCTATCAGGCTTCCTCAGTCTATGCAAGGTGCTGTCCCAACTCAGGGTAAGTCTCCCTACAAGGGTAATCGTCTCTGGAAAGCTCCCATGGACACACTCAGAAGTGTTCTTTACTTCTCTACTAAGTGCCAAACCAAGCAAATGATGCAAATGAATAATCACAACCGCTAACCTACTCACTTCTAATCATCAAGCATCATGTTCCAGACAGGATTATATGCCACGCATGTTTACATGATTGGCACCTTGGAATTTCTTTTCCTCAACAATATCTTTACTAAAACATCTATAACAAACAATACATATATACATCTATAATGTATAAATTAAAATATGTTAAAAACTACTACTATATACATATATAAAACAGACTTGCTTGTTAATACATTTTTTATTACTAGAAATGATAATGAGTGGGGAAATGGAGCAATTGATTGCAAAAAGCATAATGTGAAAATCTTGGTACTTTCTTTGGCATTTATAAACACAGTCAGCCAGAACTGACTCTTCTAACAACACCTTGAAACATTATATTTTGCTGAGTCAACTGATTGTGTGTGTGTGTGTGTGTGTGTGTGTGTGTGTGTGTGTTTGTGAAGTGTGTCTGTGTGTCTGTCTTAGTATACATGTTTGTGTTTATGTGTATGTATGTGTGTGTGAATGAAGTATGTCTGTGTTAGCATACATGTTTGTGTCTGTGTGTGTATGTGGGCATGTGTATGTGTGTGTGTGTGTCTACTGAGGGTCACTGAACTGTGGCCTCCCATGTATAAAGCACCCACGGTCATTGAGCTACGTCTTTTTCTGGTAAACAAAACTAACCTGTGCCTTCTCTGCTTAATCCAGAGAGCCAGGGGAGATCTAAGGAGGAGAGGGCATGCTCCTGGCACCACTGCTGGTGATAATCTCTGTCTCCTTCTGTTTGCAAACAGATCACATGCCCGTTTTCCTTGCTAGGTGACAGCCTCCAGAGATCCAACAATGACAACTAATCCTCTCTGTCATCCACTGAGATGACTGAGCAATGTGCTCACAAGACAGAAATATTTTCATTTGAAAAAAAAATGAAGAAACTAAAATCAAACATTACAGTTTTTCAAAGGTTCCCAAGACAGACATATTCTCTATGAATCCCGAGGAGACTGAGCAGCCAGAAGAATAGAGCTCTGGAAGGTGCAGGGACTCCCATCTCAGGCGGGAGAGGAGCAGGTGTGAAGACTCACCTCCAGACCCCTTCACTCCGTGGATGGGTTCTCTGGCACTGGCACCGAGACACTCTGAACTTCCTGAGTTCATATTTCTCAGAGGTCTAAGAGATCGGAGGGCAAAACGACATAATAAAAGCGAGAGCTCGGGCTGGGGGTTTAGCTCAGAGGTAGAGTGCTCGCCTAGCAAGTTCAAGGCCCTGGGTTCAGTCCTCAGCTCTGAAATAAAATTAAAAAAAAAAAAAAGCGAGATCTCTCCCAGAGTAGAAGATGGTGTTTACAGGGCAGGAGGTTATTTCAGACCCATCATGCAGACCGCAGATCACTAACAGCATGCTTATCTATGGGTCTGAGAGAGACAGGAAGAAAGAAGACAATCCATCCTGGTTCTTCTTACACAGCCTGGCTTTGCAAAGAAGATGCCAAGGGGCAGAGACTCCAATAGACCTTGTTATTTGTTTTATAGGAGATGCACCTGACCTCCCAGGTGTTTTATGGTACCCAGCTGGACAATTTCACAGGCCATCTGGCTAATTTCCTGTGCAAACAAAAGAGAAGCACTTCCCTCATTGTACCATTCTGGTTTCACAGTCTTTATAAATATGCGAACGGTCCGGTCCCTGAAGGATTCAGTATGAATATTTATGCTAGGCACAGGCAGATGGGTAAAGGCTCTTGAGATTTATGACATGTTGCCATGACCATGTACAGAAAATCGAAGGCCATCAGCACAGTGTGACAGCATTTGTGAAATAAGAATCTAACGTCTAGAAATATTGAGTAGGCAACAAGAGCAAGGGTATTAAACAAAGGAGTACTAATATTCTAACTAGATGTACCTATGCACCAATAGGTAGAGGCAAAGACTTTAAGTTTATTTAATGAACTATAATGACTAACTCAGCCTTCAGTGAGAAAACAAGGAATGTGTAAACAAATAATAGGAGTAAATGAAATAACAATTTTAAAAGAGTGGAGACATTTGCTTAGAAAATAGTACATTTTGTGGATCTGTTGATTTAGTAGTATCCGGTAAGTACATCTCTCTAGCAGGCTGTGTCACATAGTTCCCAGCCAGGACAAACCCATTTGAGCCTCCCACCTGCCACCATTCTGAGAAGCCACTGTGATAATACTCTGACTATAAGGTACAGTGGTTAATTTCAGCATATGGTTGTAAAGTCTCAGTCCACGGTCACTTGGTGCCATTGCTATGAGATTTGGTGGCACCTACAGGAACATCACTGTAGGAATGAGCAGCAAAGGAAACATCTTCACCTCATGGTCACTAGGATGGAAAATATATATAACATAATATAATATAATATAATGTAATATATATATATATATATATATATATATATATATATCCCTAAATACAACCATCTTAGTTTGTATAATATTACTTGTAGCTATACATCTTCAGTGCTGAGCATTTGTTAAAGAACTACATGCTACTAAGGATTGCTGAGAGCAGGAGAAATAGTCTTCCCTAGGGAAGAGCACTACTATAATTGATAAAGTGCCACCAGTTGTAGCAGAAGAAACCAGAAAGCCAGCTACTAGCACTGAGCAGAAAATAGAGGTGAAAGACTTGAAATAACCCCTTGCACTCACATGCCATAGGTTATCCAAACACATAGTTTAGAAGGATTTCTAGAGACCACCAGCCTAAGTTCCAATCCCTTTATCTCTTTATCATTGAACTAAGTCAAGTTCCTCAGACTTTCCATTATCATAAGAGACACATACGATCGCCATACCACAAGGTTGTGTGATGATTCAATTAAGAAAAGCGTCTACCCCAACTGCACAGTGTCTGGACTTGGTGAGTGCTTACAGCTTGTGGCTCTTGCTTCATCTCTGTTATGAAACACCCAGCATGGCTCCCTGATGTGTTTGCTGAGAGAAATACCTGATTATCAGAAAGCTGGTAACACTGCCTGGATAAAAGTTTGAATGTCAACACAGTACAAGCCTATAGTAACTGGTCACAGAGGGATAGGAAATAAACTACATAACTACTCCTTCGGAATAAGACTATACAATTAACTCAATCAAAACTCAGCATACAGGCCAGGGAGCTGGATCAATGGGCAAAGGATCTATGGTGTAAGTTTAAGGAGCAGAATCTTCAGCCTGTCTGCCTGGGATCCTAGTGTTCAGGAGACTGCCAGGATGTCCCTAGAGCAAGCTGACTTGCCATACTAGCTGAATTGCTGTGCTCTGTGTTCAAATGAGAGACCATGCCTCAATATGTAGGACAGAGCATGACCAAAGAAGACATTCCAAATCAACCTCTGGCTTCTACATGCACATGTATACATGTGTACCCACACATATATATGTGGGCACACACACACATGCACATACCACACACATGCAAAAACAAAACATTAGCAGAGCAAACTATTATCATCAAAGTCTCAAAAATGAAAAAAGAATTATTTCCTTATATACGTGGAAAAATGTTCATAAAAATACTGCAAATAAAACTTGATATGTGGAAAGGCTTCCAATGTTGAAGAAAGTAAGAATTACTTTCTTTTCATAGAGGAGTCTAGAAATGAGCTAGGTCATCATTGAAAGACCTTAATTAGTATGGTACAAAAGAGAATGAGGTAAAAATCTAATCTTTATCTTGAAATTTACTGAGGATAATGGTAAGAAAACTCATTATAAAGCTGTCTTTGGGGCAAAGTGTGAAGTGAAATAATTGCTCTGAATGCTGGCAAGGAGATACCTCCAAAACTTAATTCAAATCATTAGAAAGCCAGCCCATTAGTGAGAAAGGTCTTAAAAGGCAATCAGCAATGAAAATGCAGAATCAGAAAATTAGTCCTTGACTTATGCATAAGCGAGGATCCAAAAATACTTGGATTTTTACATCTGAACCCTGTAAGTACAACAGGAGTAAACTCAGATAGCAAAGCTGGTCCCTTCTGATTTCATGTCTTTGAGACTTTGCTGAGTCCTAAGGATTGTTCTCTATCCCCTGTTAATCAGATCAGTTAGCAGGAAGCCTCAGCCTTCAACAAGTTTGCCATTCTGACTTCTGTCTTGAGAAGATGCAACAGGATGCCCTCTCCCTGTGTATGTGGTTCAGATCTGCAATGTGCCCAAAGGCTTAGTTATTGGTGTAGCACGCTAAGGAGTCACAGAAGATTTAGAAGGTAGGGCCTGGTAGCATGGCCTAGACTACAGAGGTGTGCCCTTGGAGAAGAGTCTGGTAAGATGGCCTAGACTATGGAGGTGTGCCCTTAGAGAAGAGTCTGGTAGGATGGCCTAGACTATAGAGGTGGAGCCTTTGGAGAAGAGTCTGGTAGGATGGCCTAGACAAGTGGAGGTGTGCCCTTGGAGAAGAGTCTGGTAGGATGGCCTAGACTATGGAGATGTGCCTTTGGAGACGATTGTTCAAGCTGGCTACTTTAGCTTTGTTCTATTGCACATCTCTGCCCTGGTGCCACAAAAAAACTGAAGAAAGTCAATGCTGCTGTTCAATGTGAACCAACACTTGCAAACATGTGAAAGTCATTCTCTCCCTTGGTGATTTGACAACCTCGGGTATGTTTGTTATAGTAACAGCAAGCTGACTAACTCACCAAATGAAATACCAATGCCTTTATCTTCGGCTTCTCATCTCCTCAAAGAAAAAAACATAAATTTCTCTTCCCTACAGATTATTCCATCTGTAGTGTTCTATTGCAAAAATTCAAATGGAAGAGTCAGAAATGCTGAGAGATCAAAGGATATGTGTGTGTATACATATATATTATGTATATTTCTTATAGAAAATATTGACAAATATATTTTTGCATGGAAACTGAAGATTTAACACGATTACAGATGTCTAATTTATTTAGTTTTCTAATAATGGACAAGTTACTATCCATTATTCTTTAGCTTACGTTGCTATCTAACTTTTTGTCATGTTGATTTAAAAAAAAAAAAACACCCTAGAGCTGGGTGTGGTGGTACACATCTTTAATGGCAGCACTTGGGAGGCAGAGGCAGGCAGATCTCTTGAGTTCAAGACCAGCCTGGTCTACAAAGTGAGTTCCAGACAGCTAGAGCTACATAGTCAGACCCTGGCTCAAAACAAACAAACAAAAACCAACTAAAAGCCCTCTAAAGTAGAAAAGTAAGAATTCAAGGCCAGCCTGGGCTACAGAGTGAGTTACAGGAAAGGTGCAAATCTACACAGAGAAACCCTGTCTTGAATAACAAAAACAAAACAATCAGGAGTTAAAGAAATCTTATTATTATTTAGCGTTTTCATAAGATGAACTGAACAAGGGCAGCATCTCTGACATGGCTGGGTGATAGCCTTGATCTTAAGTCACTAATGCTGTTTGGGGGAAGGGACCTAAACCCTACTGTCAATTTATTTCTGTGTTGATTTTGTTTTTGTTTTTTGTTGTTGTTTTGTGTGTGTGTGTGTGTGTGTGTGTGTGTGTGTGTGTGTGTGTGTTTGAGACAGGGTTTCTCTGTGTAGCTTTGCACCTTTTCAGGATCTTGCTCAGTAGACCAGGCTGGCCTGGAACTCACAAAGATCTGCCTGCCTCTGCCTCTCGAGTGCTGGGATTATAGGCGTGCACCACCACCGCCCAGCTTCTATCAATTTATTTAAACATGTTCTTAGGGTTCCAAGCACTTAAAGCCCCAAATCCTCGGTTTCACTCATCTCTTGATGAAAGAAAGATCCCAAACATTTGGGTGCAGGCAGAAGGTAGTAATCATGGGAGTTAAATTATCCCTGAGTGTGACCCGTCCTGCAGGCCAGGTTATTAGGTCTGACCCGAGGAGGCACCACCTGAAAGACCAATGGGGGCGAGAGAGGAAGGAGACCAAGTGCATAAAGAAAGACAGAGTCAGTCTGAGTCACGTCAAGGTCTCGTTTATTGCAAGGGGAAGCAAGCTTATATACTGGTGTATATGAGGGGAAGGGAGGGAGATGAAAAAATTGTTAGAAAAGGTTCAGGATGAGGTCTCTTTGGTCCAGTGCTGGAGCAACCGATCAATCAATTAGAAAAGGGTTAGAGAGAGGTCTCTTCGGTCCAATGCTTTGAACAACTGATCAATCAAACATACTCCAGGAAGTTTAATCTAAAAGTACACCTTGTGGTTTTTCCGGGAATGATTGTTTTTGCAATTCAATGGGTGCAGTTATGCCAGATCATCCAAGCAAGAAAAGTCAAGGCACAACTATCCAATTTTTGGTTCTCAACATGAGTGGGAAATAATATTGACTTCAAAAAACAGGCTTTTGGAAAGTTGGTCCTGCCCTTCCTTACACAGCCAGTGTTTTTTCCTCAGTCTTGATCTAACTACCAGCTCCTGAAGGCACCTTCATATTAATTCCAAGAACACTGTCACTCCATCTGTACCAAGTAGACCTAATGCATGCTTCTCCCTGACCCTGATGGGAACCAGAACCACACATCAAATCCACAGGAGGGTCATCAAAGAGATTCATCATACAGAAAAGCCAGCTCTCCAGTGAGTCATTAAGACATGACCACATGCTCCATCATCAGGGGCAATGGGAATGTGCATTTGTGCCTTCTTTAGAAGTGATGGTACATTACAGCTCTAACAGCGTGCATAGTCTGAACCTGGCTCTTCATCCTGAAGCATCTAAATCTTCAAGAAATGCTCATCATGGGCATGATTCAAATGCTTAAAGTCCTAGATGGAATTGAGCTAGGGACACATTACACTTTTATTGTTAAAGAATTCTGCAGAAAGAAGTGTCAAATATGGATTAACATGATAATATCAATCTGAAAGCATAAAAATTAAAAAAAAATTAGAAATGAGTAAAATTAAAACAAATGTTTGAAAAAATTTGAATTTTTTCATTTGTGTTTACTTCTTTATTGTAATTTTAGGCTCATAGGAGGTATTAAAATTAGTTGAGAAATATACAGGGGGGGATTGTGTAGAGCTATAAATGAAATGACATAAAGAAATAAACCAGCCGGGCAACGGTGACGCACGCCTGTAATCCCAGCACTTGGAAGGCAGAGGCAGGTGGATCTCTGTGAGTTCAAGGCCAGCCTGGTCTACAGAGCTAGTCTAGGACAGGCTCCAAAGCTACAGAGAAACCCTGTCTCGAAAAACCAAAACCAAAAACAAAAAAGAAATAAACCAAAATGTGAAAAATGAATCAAGAGCTGAATCCAGTAATTTTTTCACTTTCCTCAGAAAGGAGGCAATACAGTCATCTACAGGAGGTATAATAAATAAATAAGTGATTGTAACAAGAACCAAGACCTTGGCACAACTGACGCCATACTAGAGGCACCATTCTGACCTTAGACACTGGCATATAGGTCTCAACACCTGTCAAAATAACAACAAAGGCATAATTCATCAAAGACACAGTCCCACAGGTCCAGGAAAATCCCTAAATGCACTAACCTTGCTTTCTAGCTTCTGTAGTTTTATTTTCTTGCTAACTGTTCAAGTGTGTCAACCAGTTTTATGCATAAAGAGGAAAGAACAGTGAAACTGAGGGCTGCATGATTTGGGCAAGTTCCTTCTGCAGCCCCTGGCTAGCAATATGGACTTTCTGTTTGGCTATGAGTGTCTGTGTGCTCTCTGCTGGAACTGCCTTGCAACATCATGTGTGTTAAATAAAGCCCTAAAGACTGAAAGACTGAAATTAATGTAAGTACCTTCAAAATTACCACAGAAAAAAACCATTCATCTCATTTAAAATTAAGCTACTGAGGCAAGGTTCAAAATAGTAGAGTTATCTAGAAAGACTCACAAGAAGCAACTAACCCTGGTCTTCTTTGGAGGCTTTATCTTGAGGCATAGATGAAGGATTAAGGTAGAAAGCCACAGAGATTCACTTTGTATTTTTTTCTAGGGCTCAAAATTTCTAACTCTGTATACTTAACTCCATTCCAAATTCTATTAGGTAGTGTATATTAGTCACACGGATATAACTATCGCTGAGATGTCTGTTGATTTGCAAATCTCACCACCTTCACACCCATAACACATATAAGTAGAAATTGATGGTTTACACTAAATTTATCAATCATGTTCACATACACAATTTCTTTTGTCTTTTTTAATTTTCCTTCTTGGGATTGGAGAGATTGCTCAGTGGTTAAGAGAGACTGTTGCTCTTAGAGGATCATAGCTTGGTTCCCAGCACCCACATCAGACAGCTCATAACACCCTGCAACTCCAGCTCTAGAGGATACAATATCTCTTCTAGCCTCAGAAAACACTTGAGCTCATGTGCACATACTCACACACATACTCAGACGTACTGACTAACAGAAAATGAACTCCATGGGGTTTCTTGTGGCTGGGGCAGTGGGCGGCGGGGTTTAGTTCCCCTTATTTTGTTTTAGCATTTTCCCTTTACTGGTTTCTGATTTGTTTTGGTTTTGTTGTTAGAGAGAGAGAGAGAGAGAGAGAGAGAGAGAGAGAGAGAGAGAGAGAGAACATGAAGTTCTCTCTACATGGGTGGGTAGGAAGGTTGGAGAAGGATCTGTGAGGAGTTAGGAAAGGGAAAAAACAATGTTGTATGAAATTTTTTAAAATAAACTTGTGATTAAAAATAAATCTTTTTAAAAATAACAAGATAAAATTATCCTTCTTTCCATCAGAAACAAAAGGGTTATATAGTCACCAAAGATGGGAGATTAAACATATTTCCTTCCTCAAGTGGCTTCTGAGAGAGGCGGGAGCTGTGAAGCAGACTGTGGTTGGTTAGAAGGTGGAAGATGAAAGGTATCTGGGAAACACAAAGCAGTGTTTACTCTAGAAACATAAGTAGCACAGCCAGGAAGAGCTGCTCAAATACTAAACTGCAAACAAAACCACGGATGGCGAGAAGAGAACTTTGCAGAACTTTAGAGTTCAAGATTCAATCGTGGACATGACTAGGGGTGGTTCTGTGCCAAGAGAACATGCCCAACTAGAATAAAATGTCTAGCTTAATATTGTCATTATTCAGGTATAACTATATTCATCATTCAACTAAAGTCCATAAACGATTTGAGGTGTTTAATAGAGATCAACTTTCCGCTAAAAACTCACTAACAGTCCATGAAGAAAGGTAGCATTGAAGAAGTTGATGATAAAAAGCCTTGCATACACTGGAAAGTTTACCAATAAAAAAAAATCATTGAATTATGAAGTCTGTGTTTAACGTGTTAGAGATATTTTTAATCACCTCAGAAGCAATGCCTCTGAGTCACAGAAAGCTTACTGTTATCTAAAATGAAGGAATGAGCTGTCCAAAACATATGCTTTCTCTCAGTCCAGAAATAATATAAAAGTAAACATAATGGAAGCCAAACCCAATCATAGTCTTCTGATGGTCCAGGAAAGAGATAGTTTTGGCCCAGAGACAAGAGCAACCTGGCCCAGCTGGCAGGTTCTACTGTGGGAGATGATGTATTAAGCATTCTTGACCACAAAATACTAAAATTTTATGAATTCACCTCATTCATTTGGCTCCAGAATTCTCCAATTTCATTTCTATTCATAACATGGAATCTCATCTATCTTTTCAGAGAAGTAATTTACTGGTCAGAAAACATAACTGCATATATTCCTTGTTTTTTCTTTTATATAATTCCTAGGAAATCAAAATGAACTTGGTTTGTGCATCACACTTTGAAATTACTCAAGTGATGGATCTGTTCTTGGTGATCTTAAAACATCAGAATTATGGTACTCTGAGATAAGAGTAGGGAGGTGTAAAAACTGGGAGTCTAGGGAAAGAGAGTGGTTCTGGATCCAACAGAAGAAAGGTCCACGCTATGGAGGGGCCTCTGAGTCTGCAGTCCTCCAAGCCCACTGGTTTCAAGACCCCAGTCTGTGTATCTCCTTCAGCCTAGAAAGTCTGTACAGTTAAACTCAAGAATCACAACAGTGAGTCACAACTCAGAGTAATATCCAAGTTCTGTGTCTCAAAGCACAAGTGGTATGATAATTGAAGATAAGAATAAAATTATTTTTAATATTTATTAAGTATGTATACAGTGTTCTGCCTACATATATGCCTGCAGGCCAGAAGAGGGCACTAGATATCATTACAGGTGGTTGTGAGCCACCACGTGGTTGCTGGGATTTGAACTCAGGACCTCTGGTAGAACAGTCAGTGCTCTTAACAACTGACCCATCTCTCCAGCCACCCTTGGTGCATGAGCAGGCTTTTTGGAGCCCAGTGCCTAAGGTGGGACACTTTGTGCAGCCTTGGTGCAGAGGGGAGTGGCTTAGACCTGCCTCAACTGAATGTACCAGGCTCTGCTGACTCCCCATGGGAGGCCTTGCCTTGGAGGAGGTGGGAATAGGGGATAGGTTGGGAGGGAAGGCTAGGGAGTGGGAAGAAGAAAGGGGTGTGTGTGTGTGTGGTTGGTATATAAAATGGATAGAAAATTTCTTAATAAAAAAGGAATAAAACTATATTACAGGAGTCGGGAGGAAGCAGTGAGACACATAACTGAATCCTGAACTCAAGGACTAGGCAGTGTGAGACCCTAAAGAAAGATAAATGAGAAAAAGTTACTCCAAGTAAAGAATTTGTCTGGAAACAAACATCTCAAGGTAAAAGCAACAAATATGTGATAAAAATATAGTTTCCAGAAGGTCACTATCTTATGATGGAATAAAAAGTACTCATCATTTTAGCTTTTAAAAATGTCTACATCAGCAGCACTGTGCTCAACAATGAAGGGTCAGCTCGTGCCATCTTTCAGTAAACGCAGTTCTTTACATGTGTCTTATGAGATGATGATCAGGTTTGTAAGCCTAGTTCTGTACATTTGCCCTACTATATAACAATCACAAAAGATACCATAGTCATAACAAAATCCCAAACATTCCACAAGTTGGTTTATTACAAGAATATTTCCAATCTAAAAGGAAAGCGTGGTTCAGGGTTTACCAAAGTTAAAGTCAAAACTATGCTAAGATTTTTTTAAACAGTTTCAGCATTCATATAATAGAATAATGAGTGCAGATGTGCCCATTCCAGGGTATGCTGAACTTGCTGGATTTGCAAATAGTGTCCTCTGCAAACACTCATTCACCTTGAAGAAGCTACTATTGAGGAGACAGACATCAAGAGAAAGCATGCTCAGAGGCTGCAGATGCCTTCTCAGGGCAGTAGATGCCTTCCCTCCCACCACCTGATAACAGGGAGCCTTAAGTGGTGGGGACTCAACATACTGGGAGTAAGGGCTCTCCGACAGTGGCTTTCCTGGGAGCCTTCCTTCACATCCTCTGGCTACAACAGGAAGCAGCAGCCAAAGTGTCTGTCCTTTCTCTTTGCCCCTCTCAAGACTCCAACATGTCATCTGGGCCAGTGAGACTGTCTTCAAGGTCACAGAAGTCATGCATTCTTTTTCCCTATGAATATCTCCTGGTTTTACTTTGGCAAGTGCTGTCCTTACCAGGACAACAGCAATGCCGGTAGGTCAGTAAAGGGCGTGGAGATAAACCACTCCGGAGCAAGTTTCATGGAACAGTGTCTGCTTTACTGCACGTGAGCAACCACTTATTTAGTGGAAGCCTGTCGCTGTGATTGGTTAGCACTTTACCTCAGAGTGGACAGTGAGCACTCACACCACCAGGGTCTCTATGCAGAAGAAGCTCGTTAAAGGAAATGTGGAGAGTGCAGACTCATCCACGGGCCAGCTACCTGCTACTGAAGTGACTTCAGAATTTAGTATTCTGACTTCTGGGGCATGGTGTGCCATGCTTCTTATTTAGAAGGACACTGGCCCAAGTAGGCTGGCTGCCGGGTCATGCCTACAGGTTCTACTACAGGCTAGTCCCACTGTTAGGTATTGTAGCCCAGTAGTTTTCGGCTTTGCAGCCTTCCATTTTCTAAGGATCTTATTTTCCAGACAGTTAAGGTACTATATTTCTATTTTGTAATTACCTAAAAATACTAATTCAGCTGTTTACCATATATCCCAACTCTCATCTCCTATATTCAAGTTTTCTTTTAAAATTCTGAACATATTTATAATACCTACTTTTTTAAAAAGATGTTATTTTACTTGGCGCTCTCTTTATATGGCTTCTGGGATACTACATTAGTTTTTTTAAATATGTAATTCTTTGAGAATTTCGTAAATGTGCTTTTATCTTATTCACCTCCACTCCTCCCTCTAACTCCACCCAGATCCACCTGTCCATCCTCCCCTTCACATTCTCTTATTTTATTTTTAATAACCCACCCAGTTCAGTTTGTGCTCCCCATAGTCATGGTATGGAGCCAGCCACTGACGCACTGTTAATCTGCTATGTTTGCTAGTGTCTTTCCAGCTCTAACCACTCTGGTAGGGACATGATATTGAAGCACACCGTGAGAAGACACATTTGGAAACCTCCTGTCTTAGCTAGGGTTTCTGATGCTGCAGTAAAGTACCATGACCAAAGAGCAAGTTGGGGAGGAAAGGGTTTATTAGGCTTACACTTCCACATTGCTCTTCATCACCAAAGGAAGTTAGGACAGGAACTCAAGCAGGGTAGGATCCTGGAGACAGGAGCTGATGCAGAGGCCATAGAGGAGTGCTGTTGATCTGTCTGCTTTCTTATAGAACCCAGGACCCACTAGTCCAATATAACACTACCCACAATGGGCTGAGCCCTCTCCCTTGATCACTAATTGAGAAAATGCCTTGCAGCTGGATGCTCTGGAGGCATTTCCTCAACTGAGGCTCCTTCCTCTCTGATAGTCTAGCTTGTGTCAAGTTGACACAAAACCAGCCAGTACGCCTCCCAAACTATATCCCTTTTGTAGGTGTATCTCCTGAAATCCAGACTCATAGACCCACTGCCTCAGTTAAGTCCTCTCATGGATGTGTAACGTTCTCTCAGTCTTGCTCAAACTCAACACTTGGTCTATTTCAAAATGTTTGCACCAGCAATTCTCATAGGCTCTCTTAATAACTTGGGATTCTCTTGTAGAGAGCTGCGTGCAGCCGCACCTTAAAGATGGCGCTGGCTTCTGCCCTCCGCCCTCCCGACGGTGAGTGCTCGAAGTGGTAAACAAATCCTTATCTGGCTGTGGCTGGAATCAAGTGTTGCTTGCGTTTTCATGGACCAATGGACAGCGCCCACGTGGCTGCTCAGGGTTGGCAGCCCATGCCTACTTAAGGGCTGGGAGAGGCTCACCCGGGGTGAGACATCGCTTGTAACAAGGTCCTGAATAAACTGCTTAAAGAAGAGCTTCGGTGTTGCGTCATCCTTGCTGGTCAAGGCGGGCGCGACATTCTCTTACTATGGAGACTGGCACAGATAACTGTCTCCACTTCAGGTCTTTGTTCAATGGCATGTTTTTGGTGAGTTTTGCCATCGCCATCTAACCTAAAATTTTCACATTCAGCACCCTCACCTACCTTACGCTATTTTATTTTTCTAGAATCTTTACTATTTCCCAAAATTTGTCTAATTGTACTTGTTTATTATATCTCTTGTTTAAACCCACACAGCCCAGATAAAATATAAGATTAATAAGATAAAGAGTTCAAAGGTTCTTTTAAGGGGGTTACCTCAAACACATCCTCAATTGATATCCAACATGTGTTATTATATGAATTAGATATAGTAATTACTTCTATCCCATTTTTATATCAAAGTTGTCTTAATTCTTCAAGCACAAAAATGGTACTTTGTAATTTTTTTTTCATTATGTGTATGTGGAGACAGGGATGGACATATTCATATGAGTACGGATGCCCTGAGAAGTTAGAGGCACTGGATCCCTGGAGCTGGAGTTGTAGGCTGCTGTGAGCCCCCTGACACGTTTGCTGGGAACCGAACTCAGGTCCTTTGGGAAAGCAGTGCACACTCTTCCTTGCTGAGCCACCTCTCCAGCTCTTGTTCTTCTTTTAGTCCTTCTACAGACCTATTTACACAGTACAAAGTTTAAGGTAAGAGCTAATTTAAGATGTTGATTATATTTCATCCTGAAGACCCAGTTTCTAGTATTAGCTATTTTAATAACTGAGTTAGTGAACTAGGAAGAAAGTGGGGGAAGCAAATATTCAAGACTCAGGAGGAAAATAAAATCCCATCAGTTTAATCCAAATGGCTTTAGCTTTGTGAGTTCGTCACCCTTCTCATGTCTACTCTTTCTGGTTTCCTCTTACTTCCAACCCTCCTCTCCCCCGACCCCTGACCGGCCCTTGGGCTTCATTTGCATAAATAAATCCATTTTTGTGCTCTTATAACCCATGCTGTTGTCCTGTCATGATTGTTTTTATCTTATGTACATTATCTTGCTCTCCACTCTCGGACTCCATTTTCAACACGCTATGTTTCTCAAGTCTGTTTGCTGGGCACTGTTGCACGAATCCTAATTGGTCTTATAGTAAACACCCAGAGCCAGATATTGGGGTAAATGCTGAGAGATCAGAGGAAACAAGCCACGGCCACTTCTCACTTCACCAACTCCTCACTCAAAAGGGGAAGATCCTGTCTCCAGGAATCCTTAGACTGAATGCCTCTGAGTCCTCAGCTGAAAGGGCTGAGTTCCTGTCTCCTCCTGCCTTATATTTCTTTCTCTGCCCAGCCAAGGACTAGGATTAATAGTGTGTGGCCCCTAAGCACTGGGAGGAAAGGTGTGAGATCCTAAGTTCTGTTATTAAAGGTGTGTGCCACCACTGCCTGGTCTCTATGTTTAATCTAGTGGCTGGCTCGGTCTTCTGCTCTTCAGGCAAATTTTATTTGTTAGAGTACAAAGAAAATATCGCCACAGGGCACACAGCTAGACTGTCTTGGAACCCTGTGTCTCTCCTGACTGGTTTGTTCTCCATCTGATGCAGGTGGATAATGAAAATCCTCACACTTATTTTTTTCTGGGTGATGGTGTTCCAATATGAATATGTTTGACACGCATTGCGGGGCTCACTGCACTTACACAGAAGCTGTAATGAGCAGACCACCTTAGCAGTGGCAGGGTGGTAAGGGTTTGATGGGTGAAATGCAGCCTATGGGACATCTGCTTATGCAAGAGCTTTTGAGTTTTGGTGATTAAGAAAGTTATGTGGGGCTGGCCACGTTGTGGAGGCTGACACCGCCAGACCATAAACCATACTTTTGATGTGCTTACTGAACTGTGCTCATAACAGGAACACTTTCTGCCGTCTTTAATACCCCCATATGAGCTAACAGAGTGATAGTTAGCTGGTGAATGAATTATGGGGCAGACTGGCCAGGCTTTACCAAACAGAAAATGAGCTGTTCATGACTCTTTTTGTGATCTCTGCCACCATTGTTCAGTCTTCTTTTGACATGGAGTGCTATGCATATACAATATATCATTTTTCTTGGAATCTGGTAGGAAATATTTGCCCTGGAGCATTGTTACTCCTTAACAGCACATGCATGCGCCCATAGAATTTCTATCTTTAAACAGTGAGATGACTTTCATACAAAGAAGGCTGGAACACAGAGCAGGGGTATGTTTTGTCCAGAAGTGTTTATGTGTATTGACATGAAGATTAGGAAACCATTCTTGCACATACCACAGAGGCCCCAGAGGCCCCAGAGGCCCCAGAGGCCCCAGAGACCCCATTCCTCTTCTGTCACCAGAGTCTTCTCCCATACTGCTCAGTCATTTGATGTCATGGAGAAAATGTGATGATTTCTGTCTTTCCATTTTCCCTCATTACCCTGTCTTGCTTCTCTGACTCTTCATCCCATTCTATATGCTGCATATGAGAAAAAAGTGACATGAAATGTCTGGCTTATTCCTCTTACTATGATGGTCTCTAATTCCATCCAGTTTGACCAGAACCATTTGTTAAAGATGTGTTTTTTTTTTCAAGTGTGTATTTCTGGTTTTGAATTTATGTCTGGGTCTTTAATTCTCTTCTTTTGATCAATATGTCTGTTGTTATGCCCATACCAATCAGTTTTTATTAACCCAACCCACAGCATAATTATTTCCTCATTCCATTTCTCCCCTTTCTGTTTTACTAGATATGTATTTAATAGAATCTATTATGCAACACATTTTAATGGAATTATGCTGTATATAGGGCTGGTGGGATGGCTCACTGGGCAAGGCACTTCCATATAAGCCTAACCATTTGAGTTCCAGCCCCAGAATCCACATAAAGGTGGGGCATATGCATACCATATTACATGAGCACCATACATATGCCACACACACAGTAATAACAAAATCATTAATAAAAATCTTTAAGAATTATTCTATGAACAGTTTGTGAAATGGGGTCTTTCTCCCTTTCACTGTGGAGTGTAAAGGTATCAGTGCTGATACATTGGTACAGTTTGTTTTCCTTCCTTTGTCTGTAGCATCAATC
Organism: Onychomys torridus; assembly: GCF_903995425.1. Classification (NCBI taxonomy): domain Eukaryota; kingdom Metazoa; phylum Chordata; class Mammalia; order Rodentia; family Cricetidae; genus Onychomys; species Onychomys torridus. The sequence goes on along the minus strand of NC_050461.1, from coordinate 49,123,584 downwards.
TGTAAAATAAACCATAACTGTATATATTCTATTGCTGAAGGAAGAAGCTTTGCCATCTCTCCATACAATAGAAATTAGTCTCCCAGTTTAGGACAGAGGATATGTGCACCATTAACTTGACTAGACATTGCTGGTCCATTTTCCAAATGGGATTCCAATCCCACAAGCATTGTTTGAGTACCCTTTTCAGTGAACAGTTTCACTGGCTGTGCATATCAGGGGCCATCGACCCACATCACTGTATCTTCTTCCCATAAAATCCTGGCTTCAGCTCTGATTCTCTTGGACTCCAGGGTTGATACTTCACCTTTCCAGGCATTGCACCCTGTGCTATCTCCTAAGGTAGTTTTCCAAGAGTCGTTTCTACCTACTAGCTGACTTATGTTAATGTCACTAGCAAGGAACCATGTTACAACACAGAAAGCAGACAATTAAATGGCATGTAGGCATTGAGGAAATTGTATTTATTCATAATTTTAAAACTTTCAATAGAGTTTTTTTTCTAGGTTCAGTGAGCTGTATTGGAGACTTTTTACCAAAGTTTGAAAAATAATGAAGACCAACATAATCTTTTGCAATGTGCACATGTCCTGCACCAGAAAAAGGCATGGAAGTAGGAGACAGACTGTTGGCAAGTAGGTGACCAGAAGGGATGACAGAAGAATAAAAGGGTAGCTGGGCAAACCTGAACACTATACATTCTGTGATGCATGTGATCATCAGAAATGAATATGGAAAAGAAAGATACAAGTCTTTCTTGAAAAATAGGCATTCATATCCTATGATATTGCTCTGGTCTCAATGCAGGCCCTGGCATATAGAAAACTAACAAATTTATTTTTAGTTAATGAATCATAGTGACAAAACCACAATTCATTGCCCAGAGAAAAATCAAATAAACATTTGTTGAATTAAAAAAGAACTAGAGAGAAAATACTTAAATCTACTTATAAAACTTGGCACCAAAACCAGGCAAAAGATATAAATTAAGTGCAAGGAAGGAAGGGAAGAAAGAACAAATAAAAGAAAATGTCATACTAGCCCAACATTAACACAAAGGAAAAAAAAGCTTTTGAGAACATTTTAAAATTAAGTTCACCAACATATTCAAAGAAGTATACACTGTGGTCCAGATAAGTTTATTCCAGGCATCTGTGCTGATTTGTTGATTAACTTTGAGAATCAATGCACTCTACCACAGTAATGAATAAAGAAGAAAGAAACATAATCACATAAGTGAGTGGATAAGAGATGACAAAATTCCACATCTTGTATAACAAATGACAGAAATGACAGAAAAAAAATGAGCATTTTCAGTTTGATAAAGAACACCGACACAAATCTGTACCCAACAGTACAAAAGAAAAACTTTACACAAAGTTAAGTTTAGCGGGGTTTCTTGAGCAAGGGAGGATTCATGAATCGGGCAATGCTCAGAATAGGGTGAGGTTCAGACAGCTCCAGAAGGAGGCTGCCAAAGTGATGCCCAACTAACCTGCCCAACTAGGCACCTGTATCATTTGAGTACGATCAGATGGAAAGTTCCTACTTAGCCAGTTAGCTGAGCACCCACTTCTGATTATCTCTCTCGATTTCTTTTAGAGAAATCAATATGTTTTACTTTCCTTACAAAAGACTCCAGCTACAGAACCAGCCTATAGGACTGCACTGTAAAGGAAGATAATGGCTTCCTCCTTGACTCATTGATGCACCTAATTCTTTCCTAAGGCAGGAACAAGAGAGAAATGGCATGTTCGCCACTTACTCACAAAATGCTGGAAGTTCTACTGAGAGCAATGAGGTAAGAAGAAGAAGTTAAAGACAAACTCGTCAGAAAGAACAAAAAATGGATTTGTTCTTATTTACTAATGATATTGTATACAGAAAAATCCCAAGAAGTCCAAAACCTTCTTACAGAAATAAGTGAGCGTAACCAGTTGCAAGAAATAAGATAAATATTTAATAATGAATTGTAGTTTCCTAATCAGTAATGACACATAAAGGCCAACATTACAAATATAAAACGAATGGCTCATTAAAAATTCAAAATGTGGAGGCTGGGAAATTGGCTTAGTCTGTAATACAATCCCCTTGCAAGCATGGGACATACAATCCACAGAACCCACATCAAACAACTGGGTGCAGAAGTCATGTTGTAATCCCAGTGCTGGAAAAGCAAAAACAGAGAGATCCCTGGGGCTTCCTAGCCAGTTACTAAAGCCAAATCAACATGCTACAGATTCATTCTTTCTCAAAAAAATAAGGTGAGGAGTTAGTGAACAGCACAAATACTAATATAGGCCTCTAGCTTACAAATGCATGAATACCATGAATACACACATATACCCCACACAAAGATGAATATACAAATTCATACACACACACAAAAAAAATTAAATTCTAGGACATAAATATTATTGAATGTCTTAGTTACTTTTCTATTACTACTTTTAAAAGAAAACATGTACTGGGTTCATAGTTCCAGAGAGTTAGAGTTCAGGCAAGCAGGCACAGTTCTAGAAATCTGAGAACTTACAACCTGATCTATAGGCACCAGGCAGAGAAAGCTAATTAGGAATAACATTAGACTTTGAAATCTCAGAGCCAACCCCCCCACAGTGATACACCTCCTTTTACAAGGCCATACCTTCTAATCCTTCCCAAATAGTTCCAACAACTAGGGAACAATCATTCTAACATATGAGCCTACAGGGGCCATTCTCATTCAAACAACCACATAGAACACATGCCTGACCACATGCTCAAAACTCCAAAATGCCAATGAGGGAAATTAAAATCTAAGTAAAAAAAAAAAAAAAAAAAAAAAGACACACCATGTTTGTAAATTAGGAAACACAACAAAATAAAAACATCAGCTATCTCTAAATAATATGCAAGTTCCACCATAACTCATGTGAAAATCTCAACATAAATTCTTGTAACAACACAATTCTAAAATTTATATATAAATGCACAGAAACTAGAACAACTGAAATAATTCTACTTAGTAGATGTTTTCAATATCCACTGGGTACCTGCTACTACACACTACGTGCTGAGGAAGTAACTTTAAAGCATGCAGAAAATAAATGGAGATTACACTTAAGAGAGGTAAGCAATGAAACGTACATATGTAAAAGATGGCATTAAGTTGGAGATGGTAGTTAGGTTGCATGAAAAGGAAATAGATATGGTGACAGAGAAGGGAAGTAGCCTATATGAGATGTCCAGGGACATCACTAAAACGGTCATTTAATCAGTTTTAATGATCTTAAGTAACAGGCAAATGAATATCTAGAGAAACTCTGTCTGTCTTAAGGGATGCTTCTAGGCAAAGCATTTTCTAGGCATGGAAGACCAGCCAAGCAATGACTGTAGACAGAGAATGAGGCGGGAGAGGGTGGCAGGTGCTAAGAGAGCATGCTCAGAGTCTTCATTACACTCTGCTAGAGACTGAGGACCCTGTAGTCTACTCTAGGTAAAATGGAAACCAATTGAGCACTTCCTGTTAAGGAGCCATAGTGAGATTTCAAGGAACGCTTGGCAAATACAGGAAAATTCCAAAGACACTTAAAGAATAAATGCCATAATAAAGAGATTTCAAATCAACTTTAGTTTGCAAATGAATTGTGTAGGGATCATGTCCAAAAGCAGAACAACTCAGAAGACATTGTTGATTGACCCAGTCTGTAAGGATTAATCATTTCAAGTGTGGGGCTGGGGAAATGGCTCAGAGGTTAAGAGCACTGGCTGTTCCTTCAGAAGACTCAGGTTCGATTCCCAGCACTCACACAGTAGCTCACAACCATGTGTAACTCCTATTTCAGGGTATCTTATGCCCTCTTCTGACCTCCACAGGGAACAAGCACACACACATAGAGAACAGACATACATGCAGGCAAAACATTCATACAATAAAAATAAATAAGATATGAAATGTTAATAAAGAATAAATGTTATGTGGCAATCAAAGATACAGTTGGAATCTGTTCAAAGGGTTTAAGTTAAAATACAATGTGACAAACTTTGCAAAAAGAGATACTTAAATACCTATTGACAAAGTACTAAGGAGAAATCCTCATAGGCTAAAATAAAATACACGTAATATCTATCATAGAGTCATGCCATTGTATGCCTTGGTGATGTTTCTTTCTTTCTTTTTTTTTTTTTTTTTGCTTTTTGAGACAGGGTTTCTCTGTGTACCAAAAGTCCTGGCTGCCTTAGAACATGCTTTGTAGACCAGGCTGGGCTCAAACTCACAGAGCTCCACCTGTCTCTGCCTCCCCTGAGTGCTGGGATTAAAGGTGTGAGCCACCAACACCCAGCTCGTGACAGGAAGATTATCAGTTCAGTGCAATACTCGGGAACATAGTGAGAATCTGTCCATAAAAACCAAAGTGATAAGAATGTTCAAGAATATGGCTTTGCTCCCCAAAACTATAAAAAGTATTTATAGATGATAGATAGATAGATAGATAGATAGATAGATAGATAGATAGATAGACAGAAGGAATTTAATTCTCTAAATTCTAGACTCATTATAGACCAACCTAGTCTGGTCTATGGAGTACACTTTGGTAACTGCTGATGAGGATGAAGGAGGAGGAAGAGAGAAGAAGAAGAAGAAGAAGGAGGAGGAGGAGGAGGAGGAGGAGGAGGAGGAGGAGGAGGAGGAGGAGAAGAAGAAGAAGAAGAAGAAGAAGAAGAAGAAGAAGAAGAAGAAGAAGAAGAAGAAGAAGAAGAAGAGAAAATGATGGCAATGATGATGGTGATGAGGAGAAAAATGGTGTGGTGATGATGGAGATGATGACAGTGATGGTGAAGATGATGATGGAGAGAAGGAGATGGTGATGATAGTGATGATGAGGAGGAGGACAAGGATGATACAAAATATCAACAGTGTTGGAAGTCATGAGGTATTTCAATTATATGTCACTTTTAGTTCTAAGATTTGGCTGTGGGCAACTACACTAAATGTAGTTAGACTGGGCCAACAGGCAGCATCCATTCTTTGAGAGATTGGAGATATGGGGACATTTTGACCTTTGATTTTGCAAGCCTTTCATCAATGTGTGTATTTATTTCAGACTTGTTACCAAAGACTGGATCTCAGAATAAAGGACTCCCAGCCATCCAGGAGGCAAACTGCTGGGCAGTTCATCTCAAATGCTCCTCCTGAGTCACAACATTAAGTCTCTCTCTGTATACACTCAACCCTCATTCATGTAGTGTGTGTCCTTTCCTCAAATCAGAGTCCTAAGTACAGATGTGTAAGACCCTGAGACTCACTCAGTTTCTCCTTGGACATCTTTTTCAGTTTCTCTTTTCACAAACCATATGTGCAGATTTTGTTTCCCATTGTCATGATTTTCTCACAATTCACAACCTTCTTGAGGTTCTGATAATCAAAAAACTTAAATATTTATCAATAACTTCCTTGTTTTAGTACCAACAATTCAAGATAAATAAATATAGAATCTTTACACATTTGTATTCTGATAGAGGTATAAATAAATTAACTAGATATTTCAAATCACAGAACTATTGTGTGAAACAGTAACAAGAAATACAATTCAACAAGTGTATCTCTGGGTATCTCTCCACTGTCCTAAAGTTCAGTCACAACTACAGAAAATAGCTCCATAACCTCTGCCTTCATGGATCGACTGTCTAATACAGCATAAAGGGGTGAGCTGATTCAAACTATTTCAAGCCAGCTCATTTAGTTCATTGATTAAAGTGTATTATTTTCAGGTTTCTGTTTTCATTTAAAAGAATAATCATAAATTGATGAGTATAAACCTGATTAGTTACTTTGAGTTTTCCAAACTCTTTCATAAAAAATAAAGCCCCCAAATTGCAGGCTAACAAAAAACAAAATAAAAACGTTGTTTTCTTGTTTTCAGTAAAAATTATTTTAAGCTTCATTGCTTCATTGAACATTATCACTTAAAATTTGTCAACGAGTTATGTGTTTTTAAAGTTTTCACCTTAAAGGTGACAATCTGGGGAATAGATTTGAGAATTTCTCCTTATCAAATGGCAATGGCATCATTTTAATCTGTAACAAGTCATGCCAGCCTTGATCTCTGTCCCCATCGCTTTCAAACTTTAAAGAAGCGTGTGTTATTTAGAAAATTGTTTTATCCCCAGTCAGCTCACCTTATTTTCCTGTCGCACACTACATAGACACAAAGGGAGATGAATTAACTTTTGGATCATTGGTGATAAATATAAATAAGTTCATAGACAGTAGATTTAGTAGCAATAAGTACAAGAAACTTCTTCAAGGGTAGCCCAAACACTTCATCTCTGATATATAAATTTCTATTGAAAAGTTTTGACTTATATCTCTTAATGACAAGTCACTTCAATAGATCTAACTGCTTATGTTTGATGTCACAAATCCATACCTTTGGATTGTCTCTTATTTTGTCTGATGAACAGAAAATATAGTGACACATTTCTCTGTGTGCTTAGTTTGTCTTTGAGACACAGCCATGCTGGCTAGCCCATGCTGGCTTGAAACTCACTATGTTACCAAAATTGGTCTCAAATTCAGAATCTACCTGTCTCAGCCTCCAAAGTGCTGGTATTTCACACATGAACCACAGTATTTGGCCAATGATACATTATATTTTGTCAAAATTTTTGTTCTTTAAAAAGATTTTCTGGGACAAAGCATAACTCATTGCCACAGAATGTGTTTAGGAAGTAGAAGGCACATAGATTTTGATCCCTGCACCAAAAATAGAAACAAAAGCAACTTTTGAAGAATGTTCTATTTAAAGTGGTTATTTTAAAGATTCATGCTAGGCTTTATGACACATGCTTGAAGTTCCAGCATGGAAGAGGCGAAAAGCAGGAGAAAGAATAGAGGGAAGCCAGGCAGAAGAAAGGGTGCTCAGTTCTCAGTACTCTCTATAAGACGAATTAGTGTTCATGAGGCCATCTCCATGACTGCGATCAGATGTTTTTCATTGATAAATAACTTGGTTCTGAGTTCAGAAGAACCCAGAGCAGAATGAGTTTTACCTCAGCCCTGCAGCAGCCCATCAGCATCCACATTCAATGGCTGCTAAGCCCTACTAATATGTCTCTGGGGACAGACAGGCCCCTGTAAGTGTCATAAACAACAAACACAAATGTACTGTATTCTTGATGCTATGTGAAAGTTTCCACACCATTTACAAGACAAATACTCTTCTTGACTTTTGTTTTCTTCCTCAATGTGATGAAAGACAACGTCTTACGTCAATCAATCTGATGAAATGTGAGTGAAATTATGGAATTAAGCCTATTGATTATTTTTCCCCACTGGACATTTTCTATATTAACCACAGTAGTGGCCTGGCATTTCATGTTCTGAGAAAGGGACTGATACCAGAATATTTACTTTTTCTTAAAAAATAAATAAATGGAAGCAAACTTTATAATTACTATGATCATGTGATCTCACACTCTTCTATTTTCAACATTTTCAAAGGAAATAAAGTTGCCTCTCCATCACACTCTTAGCTACTTCTGGTTCTTAATAATTCCTTCTCAATAGCCGGAAGTCCCTGACCTTCTTAAAATATTCATGGCCAGTGACTAATCCAAGCAAATGCAAGCCGTTGTTCCCATCCCTCCCTTCCAGGCACCGGCCACTAATGCTTGCCATGAAGAAGAAGAAAGGCGGAGAAAAGCATCCTTCAGCTCGCCTCATGAAGATGCCTCCCTGATACAGAAAGAAACTGAATTACGCCCTTAATAAACGTCATCTAAAATCGACGGTGGCTGCAGTTTGCCCATCACTGCCAGGCCCTGAGTTGAAGAGCAGGTGCAGAGCAGACTGAGCTCAGAGCAGGCTGGGAACACCTGGGCTGGCAGGGCGACAACGAACTGCGGTGCACTGGCGCCTCCTGGTGCTGCTGCCTAGAAGCGCGGCCGCAAAATTCACACCCCTTAGGCAGGCAAGGTGCGCTGATTCCTCCTTTGCAGAAGATTTTATGTTGCAGCAGACAAACACTCTCATTGCACAAAAGTCCGTTAACTTATTTTCAAAAGAAGCTAAAATCTCTTTAAAGGCTTTTGAAACTCTACCTCATTTTATGTCTAGTCAGTATTCTTAGCACATCTTTGAGGAAAGGAATTTTAACATTGTGTTCAAAATGCTTTAATAATTCAGTCCGTGAATAAATGCAGAGATCACGTCCAATTTATTAGAGGATTATTTCACGTTTTGGTTTTGTCATAAACATCACTCCCACACACCACACACACACCATGAAGAGCTTGAAGTAGCTATAATCACTCCATTCTGTTTTAAATCGTTTGTTTGCATAGACTAACTCAAATTCCACAGATAACAAATAGTCTCAGAAAATCAGCTTTAAAATTAAAATACTGACAATAAAAATAAACTGAAAAGAGCTTGGTTTGCCTTTCTAGGGAATCATTAAGTGCCTGTGCTGAAGCTTTATATGCCATGGGAAAACATCAGGAGAAATGCCTTAAATCGAGGTACTACTCGGACAAAACAGGCAGAACTCACATAGAAGAATGTGAGGATATGCCTCACAAGAGGCCTTCTCAATGAGTGGAGCAGTGGCCTTATTAAAGCCCCAGAAAGCCACTATTTGTCTATCAAGCATGGTTCCTTGGGACCATTGTGCTGTCAAAATTAAAGGGAGATGCACGCAAATGGTAAGCAAGTCAATTTGGTCTGGAAGACATTTTAGAGCATTTTAAATGTTCCATTGTGTAAAAATGGCTGAAGCCAGCATCTCACATGAAAAACAAAAACAAAATAAAAAACTTAAAGCCAGCTGTTCTGTCTAGAAATGGGCCATTAACAAGTTTCAGAAATATGGCCTATGTTAATATCCATAGGTTTTATTCCCCATTTTACAGATGTGATGGGTTCTTGTTCACGTGTAAGACAGATGTGATAAGATCTTATCCTTATCCTCACACTGTGCTAAAGAGGATCTTCCTTAAATACCTCTAATATGAAATTCCTATGTGTACTGGGGGAGTGGTTCGGGAGTGAACACAGGCAGTGTTAGGAATGGGATCCAGGGCCTCCTGCATGCAAGTGAACTTAATCCAAATCCCTTTCATGTGCAGTTTAAATTTAAAGTGAGTGCAAGGCCCCAGGTTCGATCCTCAGCTAAAAAAAAAAAAAGGAAAATAACAAAGGATAGCAAACAAAGGTTTCTTGGTTTGGAGCTTAATCAAGTAGCAGTCAAAGAGATGATTACCATGTCCTTATTTAAAATAACATGAGGCCTAGTGACCACAAAGAGGCAACTGTGTTTGCATTGGTAAAATAGTTGTGCTTTAACTAATATGTGCCTTCAAGATGGCACCTGGACACACAGGCTGCAGAGTGAGAGCCCACGCATGCACATGCACAGGCATGCATACTCCTCTTTCTTTGTCATTGATTCCATACCTGGCAATCATTCTTGAAGCCAACAGTTCTTACAATAGTAGGCAAGAGAGTCCTCTTTCGGAGTCAGGTCCCCGTGACTTGGTAAGCTCCAGAGTTTGCACCCAAGCCCGCCCTGAGAGAGCTGTAGCGCCTATTGCTCTCCTCCGACATCCATCCACAGCTGACTCAGCCATGGGGGCAGGGGGGGGAGCTCTTCTGTCTCACCTCTTGCTTCTGCCTTGCTGTAAATAATTTAAACTGTGTTATTAAAATGCCCAGCTCTAAATACCTCTTTGCAAGATAAGGAAAATATTAATTATTACTTAGAGTTTTTAAATGTTTTATTGCATAAATTTATGTCATTAGACTCAACACTAATGCAATGAACTTAACATGTTTTGTTGCATTTTTCCACATATTTTGCTTTCGAATCTAAAAAATAAAAAAGAAGCTAGTATATAATCTGAAGTTTTAATTTTTTTCTTTCAATTTAAGATTATACTATAGCTGTATTTAAAGTCACCTTTTTATGGCTTCTTAAAGTTTTTCTATATATGCTATGGGTATCAATAAAATGTCACGGAGATTTCTGACATATTAAAAATCAATTCAGTGCCCTAGAAGTTAGGAACATTCTCTCAATAAGGCATGCAAAAAGAAATTTCAGTAGATGCCAATAAAGGATTTGAATTACTCCTATTGTGTTTATTATCTGAAAAAAATCAATGCAGTCAGCTTGCATTTTTAAAAAAAATGTTAATTTTTTTCCCAAACTAATTTTTTCCTTAAATAGACTTGAAATGCCATATACAAATAACTGCTTTTGACGCATTTCTATATAGAATTCTCAAGCTTCTTGGTGCTTTGGATTAATATTATGTTTTGTTTAGGCGTTTCTTCTGTTAATATCATTTAACAATTACAAATTACATTTGACTTAAAACACACACACACACACACACACACACACACACACACACACACATTCAAGAATGTAGAAAATACATCATCAACCTCTTCAAGTGATCTTGTACTTACTTAGGAGTCTCCAAACTTCCCCAGCTAATGAAACACTTGAGTAATTGAATACTGCTGAACAATCATGCTTAAGTTATCCAGCAAGCATACTTACACAATAATATCACCTGTCTCCTTCTTGCTCACTCTGGCATCTCAGAACCAGACTGGACAGCTCCAGTCTCCCTTCTTGCTCTATGTTAATTTCCACATGGAATATGCTTTTCTTTGATCAATGTGCTCACCAGGAACCCAGTTTCACAATGATGTGACATCATAAAAAATAGTGAAACACTATCTAAAATCCAAATCATGAACTACCTTGAGCAAAACCTAAAGCATGGCCAGTGTCCCTGTATCTGCCTTGGAGTGTAAAATACCTCCACTGTGCCCTGAGAGTTTGTCCTGGTACACTGAGGCATCCAACACACACCTGGGAACCAGAGGTTAAAAGATTCTTTAATCTTGGACTTGCTCAATATTATGGGACTAAAGAAAGTTGTTAGTCTTGTAATTAAATATATTTTCTTAGAAGGAGCCCTTTTATGAGTAATCTTTGCAGTTTTATCATTTAAACACTGTAATTTACATTTGTAAATATTGTTTAGATACTATGTTTGGTGCCATTTTCTTGTAAAAAGATATACTCAGAATCTCTGTGTCCCAAAGTTTGCATCTTCCACGTTCCTTCCTTAGATCTTTCTCGTGTTCTGAAGCAGGTTCCCAGGTACTCCTCCACCGCCCCCTTCCTGACCGCTGTGGTCCCAGCTCTACGCACTGACTCAGTGTGTTTTACTCTCTAGAGCTACACTGACTGGGGCCTAAACAAAGGCTCATTTTCTTTCTCACAGTTCTGGAGGCTACATTTGAATGTCCAGTTGTCTACAGGATAGTTTCTGGCCAGGCCTTTTCCTGGTTTGCAGCTGGCACTTTCTCACTGTGTCCTCACATTCCAGGTGTTTATTTGCCTTCATGAAAGAGCATCAGCCTTAGGGCTTAGAGGCCACTTTTCTGTTGCTTATCATCCTCAACAAGGTCCTGCTTGAGGTTAGGAAGTCATGTGTGGACCTCAGTCTGTACCCATGCATGTAGGGATGTTTTGGATGTTTTGTCTCTTCTTCATTGTGCTTACGTTTTTCTTTCTAACAGTTTATGTACCTCCAAGTTCCTTTTTCTGTCCTTTTATCATGTATTCCTCTGAACCTTATTGATTGAAGCCCATGTTTTATTGAACCTAGTTGGTATTTTTAAAAGGTAACTTATAAACTATACTCCTGAAACTTTGTTTAAGGAATGTCCATCTCTTCTAAAGGACTCTCTAGGACACTTACTCGGTTCTACCTCGGCTTCATGGTAACCCATTGACTAGCTTCTGGTGGACAGAAAACAATGAAATACCTATCTCCAAAACTGCTTACGACAAAACTATGGCTTGCCCATGGTTCCCTTCACCACACATCTTCAGAATCCTTTTCCCTAGATGCTGGGTACCAAACCATCACCCCTGGAGTATAGTCCTTTGCCATCTTTTGCCGAGTGTGATGAAGAACTGGGGAGTATTCCAGTGGTTTCTACTACTTTCCCATTATTATCCTTCATCTGCTTCTGATCACTGATGTTCACCCTGAGAAATAGTCCATTTTCCCCAAAACATTATGTGTTACAAAAACAGAATTTACCTCTTCTGTGAATTTCCCAGGCCTATCCTTTTTCATCCACTGCTTTCACATGTGGTGAAAAGTACTTACTATAACTACTGTCAACATTTACAACTTTGTCTCCTACTCTTGTGTATAAAAGTGTAGTGTTTAGAAACAACAAGCAGCTGGTGTGGGTGATTTTAGGGACCACAGATTCTGCTGGTGGTATCAAAGCTACAAACATTCATGCCAATTAAATACACTATTATGAAAGAAATTTTAAAAGAAAGCAAGATAAATGTTCATCTGTTTCTGTGTCAAGGTAAAATGTAAGAACTCAGCCAGCAGTGGTGATGCACAATTGTAATCCCAGCACTTGGGAGATGGAAGCAGGAAGATCATGAGTGCAGGGCTATCCTTAGCCACATAGGAAAGCCAGCCTGGTCTACATGAGATCTTGTTCTTAAAAATTAGTTTATATACTCTCAATCTTCTCTTCTAATTTAAACAATGGACTCTGTTTTGTTTCATTTTGATCTCTTTGCTACTCCGTGTGCTCTTTGGAGGAGCCTTTCTCAGTAGGCCAGGAATTTTTGTGCTTTTGTGAAACAGTAAGAGAAGACACAGAGGAGACTATGAGGTTCACCCAGGAGAAGAATGTAGAATCCTTCTGGAATGAAGCATCAAGAGCCTTGGTGTGAGTATGGTAGGCAGAAAAGGACACAAAGGACATTGGAAACAGTGCTGGGGACTAAGTGTTCCCTTTAGTGCATTATTGTGAAATTGCTCTTGCTTTCCAGGACATTTTCCTTTCAACAGTGGGCTTGGTTCACCTAAGTCAATACTTTAAAATGTTGTATTTGATACTGGTGGTGGGAGTAAAATGAAAATTTGAAGCCTAGGGGTCAAACCCAGTTGGATTTCAGGCTAAGAGCACCACCCTCCATCCAAGCAGCAGGTGAATTCAGCATGGTTTCCTAAATTCTGAGGAGAGGAACAAAGAGAAAACCTGGGCCCAGCATGAACAGGGAGGGTTTTGGAACACTCGCAGAAACTAAGAAGGATATTGTGGAGCCCACACTGAGATTGGAATTTCAATTTGAGGGAAATGCACGGCTGGGTACTGGATGTTCCAGGCAGAAAACCAGATCTGTGCAATATTATGCTGGCTAACTAAACTGGGGAAATGTTTTGAATTTCCCAGTAAATATTAAGCAGTAACTCAGCTTTTAAGTAGACACCACATGTTTTACAAAGATATCATACCTACCAAGTCTACTGCAAAGACTCCACCTGAAATAGACATGCTCTTATGGAAGCTGCTTTGGCTGGGGATTGCCTAATCTGAACCCTTTGACAAAAGCTAATTAGAGAAAAACAAAATTGAAGTAATCATATAAAATGGTTGCTGGAGAAAGGATGTTGGCACCAGGATAAAGCCTATCAGGGAAACAATAAATGGATGAAAAGTTATGAGTAATCATATGAAAGTCTATTAAACACACCTAAAAAGTAAGGGTTCTCCCTAAAGTCGTTGCCACAGAGAAAGCTGTTTTTTCAGCTATGGAGTCAGCCACAAAAATGTGAACAACATAAATAGAGTACTTTTAAATAATATAATAGTAGATCAAGACACAGTTGGATTTCTCATGTAAGAGAACACTCTAAAATTAGGCAATGTGGACTAGTGGTTGCTGTCCCTCTGTTCCAGTGAGTAGCACAGAAGAGCATAAAAGTGAGTAGCACAGAAAGCAACAGATCGCTCATCTCTCTCCCACTGGGCTAGACCTTCACCCAAAAGCTCTGACCTCAAAGAGAAGAAAGAAAGCCAGAACTGTGATTTGTTCTTAGTATACTTTTACTTGGTTGCTGGAGCAAGAAAGAACACTTGAGTATAAACAGTAGGGATGCTGTCTTGGGACTGTTGGAGTGGGATTATCTACTCTAAAGTAGCTAAGCTATCAAATCATTCACAAACGGTCTTTATGTGTAGAGAAGTCACTCTAGTGACTATATGAGGGCGGTAAAGGCATGGGTCTCTACACGCCCTTAAGCTGTAGCCCCCTCAGTTGCCCAAGAATAGTAAATGCCATACCTTTTTCTGCACACACACACACACACACACACACAGAAAGAGAGACAGAGACAGAGACAGAGAAAGACAGAGACAGAGAGACAGAGACAGAGAGAAAAAGAGAGGTCTCATTTTGCTCTGATAAGAACCATAGAGTCAACATGCTGCTTTGCTATTTACATTTCTCCTTTAGCAGTGATCATTCAACACTGTAAATGATACTCAGCCTTACACAAAGAACTTCAGATAACTCAGGAATACTGAGAGTAAAAGAAATAGTCTTCTCCTGAGAAGAGCACCCAGCTGGTTATCTAATACCAAGTAATGGCCCTGAAAATGGACATATAAATAGCATTATACGAACTAAACAGGTTATATTTAGGAATATACATATGCATGTAAAAAATTAGTGAGTGTTCATTCATATTTAGGAATGTATATATGCTTGTAACAGTTCATGAAAAAGAAGCTATGAGCTTGAAAGAGCAGGGAGGGACACATGAAAACATTTGGAGAGAGGGAACGGAAGAGGGAAATCATGCTATAATTTCAAACAAATAATACTTTAAAAGATATAGATTCAAACCTAGTTTAACTTCCCATAATATTTAAGGAAATAATGCCAATACCTCACTCAACTGTGGATACTCTCTAAGATGTAATCAGGTTTTTGTTACTATGTTTCCATTGTCCTAAAATTACACTCTTAGTCATTATTATTGTTGTTGTTGCTGTTACTTGGTGTTCTTAAGACAGTGTCACCTCATACTCACAGCAGTCCTCTTGCCTCAGCTTCCCATGTATTGGGATCAGAGGCATGGGGACCATGACTTGGTTGCTTTAATGTCTATAGCATAGACTATTAAGAATGGGGTTGTTGCACCAAAGAAGAGAAAAGCTGAAGAATAAGCTAACGAAGTCGCCTGTCACAGTACTGCAAACGACAGTACATAACAAGAGACTCATGAATAAGAGACAATGGGTTGGGCTGTAGAGGTGGCTCAGTGGATAAAGTGCTCTTCTCAAAAGCGTAAGGACTGAGTTCAGATCCCCAGGACTCATGTAGATGCTGAGCGGTCATGGAGTCTCGACTAACGCCAGCATTCACAGGACCCTGTGGGTAAGCTGCCTGCCTAGACTAGCTGTAGTTCCTCAGGCTCTGGGTTCAGCAAGAGACCAGGCCTCAGCAAATTAAGGGGACAGCCACTGAAGAAAGCCTCTGACATCACTTCTAACCTATACACCCATGCACCCACGGGCACACTTGTAGTCGTGTGTATACACACACACACACACACACACACACACACGCACGCACGCACGCACGCACGCACGCATGCACGCACGCACACACACTGCATACATACATCGATGAAAGGAGGAGACAGCATGTTCTGGGACTGTCACAGCACAGCCATGCTATCTGCATCTACCCCAGCCCCCACCTCCCCATTCTCACAGACAGAAAGAGCTCTGTGCACCCACAGAGAGCATGCAATAGCAGGAGCCTGCAAATGTCCTTTCTGGTGGCTCCAGTGTGTGTAGGGGGCCAGGTGCTATGTTGCTCTCCGCAGCTCTCCACAAGAAAAAAGAAAACATCCTTGGAAAGGGAGTCTGGGGCAAACGGTCCACTTCCCTACTTTAAAGGGTACAGAAATATGAGATACAAATGGAAAATTGTCTCCATGGAAAGGTGTGTGCTTCTCTTTGAGTGTAACTCTTGCCAATGAGTCCTGAAATACTTGCAGAAGTGGGTTTCCCATGGCACTCTGACCTTGATGCACAGACCTGAGTTTTAATAATAAGCTAATTTTGCTTTTTTGACTCAAGTAT